>NC_071274.1:20714004-20794004 GCF_023375685.1 Ictalurus furcatus
GGGGTCACGTGCGCGCAGCAGGAACACTCAGCTGACCAATCAGATTGGAGGAAATCGTGTTTCCCCCCCCCACCTTTCTTTGTTTAGGCTCCTCCCACTCTGAGCTTCAAAGTTCCAACATAACAAAAAAACAAAAAAAAAACCCCAAACATAATATAAACCCTTTTCTTATTTTACTCATTAGTCATTATCTCAAACACAAATCTAAACTTGTAGATTTAATCTTGGTTTATACATATGGTTTATTATTTTATTATTTATTTTGTTTCTGGTTGATTTAAAAACAAAACAAAACAAACGTCCAGGTTTATTATAACATCATTATTACATGATACACGAGTGCATGAATTCATCAATATCAGTTAAGATATCAGACAATACCATACCATATATACATATATGTATATAATTTGAATAATATATGCATCAGATTATTATAAGAACAAATAATCAAACAAACATCAATCAAGAACCAACAAATATTCCCTGATTTTGTTTAGACGTCTTGGGCAGAAAGGAGAGTTTGGTGTCACACACAGCCTAATTTTCCACAAAGGAACATTACACAACTGAGGAAATAATAATGCACAGAAATGTCTTGCATCATGTCAAATATTTGCTTTAAAGTTGTTTCGAAATGTCACACGAATGCATCCAGTCCACATCAACTCGCCTCTCTAGTGCCCCCCCCCCCCCCCCCCCCGGTAAATTTTAATCTAAGATTAACAATCCATGATCAGCATCAGGAAATAAAACCTCCTTAGTGTTTTAGTTTAAAAGACAAAATCCCAGTTTACCACCACTTTTGGGTTGCCTTAAAACATTTGTAAAAATTCTTAAAGCTACATGTTGAGTACTGTTACAGGACTTGGCTTGTGTAGTGGCGCCATCTGGTGGTGAAATGAGCTCAGTGCGTATTAAAAGAAAAGATGATTAAATTATTGATTAAATGACAGATTCTCAAGCCTGGTCCTGGAGAAACTCCTTCGTGCTTTCGTGCTTTAACTCACCTGATTCAACTCATCCGTTGACGTGTGTGAGAGCAGGAAAAGATTCAAGTGTGCAAGACATGGAGCGGGGGATGGATGGGAAGATATTCTGCCTTCAGGGCAGCAGGTAACAGCTGGATCCTGGAACCCAGGTCTGATCCTGAGCTTGGATTACTCTCTTTTATTTACTTATTTTTGTGGAGTTTCACATGTTCTCCCAATGTGTGGGTTTCTTCTGGTTTCTCTGGTCTCCTCCCACGTCTTACTTTTCAGTCGATTGTCTAGGCTAAATCTGCTTGAAGCTAATGAACAACTCAGCATAGTTTACGGAAAATGTGTGTGACAATTCAGGCAATCTATATGAGGCTAACCCGGTAGCAATTAGCTTTCCTGACTTGTCTTTGGTCACTTAAAACCTTCTTTGACATGGTATATATTTTATCGTTCTGTGTTTTCAACTCAGACTCGGTTTCTTTTTGGTCTGACAAGACCTTCAGAGAACCTCTGACCATAATGAATCCACCTTCCCAAACTAATCCCATCCAAACAGAGCTTTAGATCTAGATCTTTTCACTTACTAAAGACCCTGCATGTGTTACAGGTTTTGTCCACTGGGTGTCAGTATCATATAATCTGATTACTTTTACTGATTACATTTTGGCTTTATACAGGACACAGTATACAGTAGCTGACTTGGCTTGAGAAATCAGTAGCTCGGTTTTTCAAACCTCTGAATAATTCCTGATAAAAGCGAAGTAAGACGATAAGATTGCACAGAAGGTATTTCGTTTAAATCACTTTAATTGAGCGTAAAGTGCCATTTGGTATATATTTCTTCTCTTTCAGCTCTTTAAACAATGCACCGTGCAGCTACTGTAAACACAGAGTATAGGACAGGACACTAGGGACACCTTATCCTCTTTCATCACTGACCTGTTTCTAAAAACCCAGCGAGCCCTGACTAATCTGGCAGTTTTATGTCCATTAGGTTAACCACAAAGTATGCAATCCACGGGAATAGTTTTAAAAATCACAGAAGCGAGCGTTTAAGAAGTAGTTTGGTCGGTGATCGAATTTTCGAGCTTTCCCTAATACATGTTTGGGGTCTAATGTTTTACTATTTTCAACGGTTTTCTATTTTACTAGCAAGGAAGGTCAATTCTTTCTTTCAGTCATCTTCAGCAAGCACTTTATCCTGGTTTGTCCGGATCGAGGTGGATCCAGAGCCGATCCCGGGAACGCTGGGAACGCTGTGAGATGGGAATACACCCTGGATGGAACGCCAGTCCACTCCAGAGCACCAGACACACATTCACACACATTCACTCACTCCTGGGGGTCATTTAGAGTCGACAATCCACCTACCAGCATGTTTTCGAGAGGTTGGAGGAAACTGGAGAGAACCCGGAGGAAACCGATAGGGACGCAGGGAGAACGTGAGAAACTCCACAAGAAGAGTAACCCGAGGTCAGGATCACAGCTCGAGAGCTCTGAGACGCCAGATCTGTATTTACAAATCGAATTTCACAGTGAGAGAATATTATCCTCCTTGAAACTGGCAACATTTTGCTTTTAAACTTTACAAGGCGGGGCCTAGGGGATGGAACAATAGCAACTTGAGCAAAAAAAAAAAAAAAAGTCATTCCAGTCTTTTCCAAATGTCTTCCTATATAATATTACAGCATCCAGGTAGTGCACAACATCTGTGTGACATCACTGAACAACTGGATGTGGTCTGAGGCAAATATTTATGGGTAAAACGATCAGCCCAAATGACTTTCCAGAATGATCAGCCCAAATGATCATGATCTACGTGGTCCGACCATGAGGGGAAAAACAGCTTCCAGGTTGATAACCTTCCTCAGTTAAAGGCACCGAGGTCAGTGACATTATTTTATGGTAACTCAAACATGCTTCGCTGGTGACGAGCACACTGACTCAGCTCACCTACACTGTCTGTTACCGACTTCAAGAGTTTCACATTTATTCGTTTGTTTGTTTGTTTGTTTTGCTTACTTTATTTAGTCACTTGTTTGTTTGCTTGGTTACATTATTTATTTACTTGCTTACTTTATTTATGAATGTATTAATGTATTATTTATTTGCTTGCTTGCATTGTTAATGTCTTAACTTACTCTATTTAATTTGTTTGTTTAATTTTTGCTTGCTTATTCTATCTATCTATCTATCTATCTGTCTATCTATCTATCTGTCTATCTATCTATCTATCTATCTATCTGCTTAGTTTTATTTATTTATGTATTTATTTATGCATTTGTATGCTTACTTTATTTATTTGCTTGTTCTATCTATCTATCTATCTATCTATCTGTCTATCTATCTATCTATCTGTCTATCTATCTATCTATCTATCTATCTGTCTATCTATCTATCTGTCTATCTATCTATCTATCTGTCTGTCTGTCGGTCTCTATCTATCTATCTGTGTGTCTATCTATTTATCTATCTATCTATCTATCTGTCTGTCTGTCGGTCTGTCTGTCTATCTCTCTATCTATCTATCTGTGTGTCTATCTATCTATCTATCTATCTATCTATCTATCTATCTCTCTGTCTGTGTGTCTGTCTATTTTTCTGTTTAAATTTTTTTAATGGATTTATTTATTTGCTTGCTGTCTGTCTGTCTGTCTATCCCTCTATCTCTCTATCTATCTGCTTATCTTTATGTGTCTGTTTGTTTATTGATTCATCGTTTGATTCACTGAGTCGTCACTCCAGCGGTTCAGTTCTAATCCTGATCTCTTATCACCGTCTGAATGTTTCAGAGGAAAAGTCTTTAGAGATTTCTTGCTCCATTAACTTCTCTAAGCAGAATAAAAGGAGGACTTTCCCCTGGTTCTTTTATTGAGCGAGCTTTGCCTTGTGCACAGCCTGCTCACTGTTGTTTTATTACTTCCTAAGTCCATTAATAGAGCATAATAATGCTGTGCTTTGCACATTTTCACCTGAGGGCCCAGCTATCCCCTGTCACGCTCAACAATGAGGCGTAAGACCCGCGGATGCCTCGGGCTCGAGTTAATCTGAGCCACCCATCAGCGAGAAACCCGGCACTTCCTGTGTTTGTGTGCAACTTCCTACTCTTCAAGAGCTCGGAGCACCTTATTGTGCGACGTGATCTTGATGATGTGACTAATACTTCACACTGATCGGAGGAAATGCGTGCCAGGGGAATAATAAAAGCCTTTATATGTGCTGTCTGAGCACAGCTCCTTTTATTTAAAAAAAAAAAAAAAATGTATTTACTTAATTTCCCTTCAATTTCCTATCTTGTCTTTCGTAATGTTTAAGTAGTAGAACCTGTTTGCCACCTGTACGTGTAGGCCTACATTGTTCGGGAGCAATAAGGGAAGCAGTTAAAAATTAAACAACAACAACAACAAAAAAAACATATTGTGGTTGAAAGTGAACGCAAAAGAGCACTCAGTATCACCGTGCTTAGACCATTTGATTTTCTGGAAAGTTCTAAATGCTCATATCATAAGCTCGGGTCTCACCACGACCGCAGATGAAGACAGAAGACGAAGCGACCAAACCCCAGATGTGAATGCGAATTGTCTGTGAAAGATGTTTTCCTTCTCTCTTGTACTAACAGAAGGATTTTTTTTTTGTTTGTTTATTTTTTTGACACTGCTATCCGGAGAAAGGCGTCGACGCCAAATGCTGTAAAATGTTAAAAGGTAATAAAGTCAAGAATGCAGTGTGCATCCCTTCTAGCTGAGCTAAATGCTAGCCTGTCTATCTTAATGCTTCGTTTTAAGATCATGAAAAAAATATAAAAAAGAAGGTGAGAAATACTCGTCTGTGCATAATAAGTCACACAACAAAAAAAACCCTAGATAAGCGTAAAAATCTTGAATCTGGGCAAGTTTATGTAATATTTCTTATTATGAGCTTATTATACCTCAAATATAAGATTATTCATCCTGCTTTGTAGAAGCCTTTACTCATTTCAAGCTTTAAATGGTCTTATTCTATTATTCATTTCTCTCTCTCTCTCTCTCTCTCTCTCTCTCTCTCTCTCTCTCTCTAGAAATATTAAATACATAAAATGAGAAAAAAAATAAAAACAATCTTGAAATTAGTCAACAAAATATCTAGAAATAGGTTTAATAATCATATATTTGGTCTTACTATGGGAAACACTCGGTGTGTTTTGAGTACGTTCAAGACGTTGGCATTTTCATAACCTCTGTTCGAATAACGTTGCCTCTGAAATGGAAGACAGAATTAGTCAAACTTATCATTTTATCAACTCTATTCATTTACAGTTGCGAGCGACTGAGGAGAAAGCGCGAGACGTGGACAGTTTCAAGAAGGACAGAATGAAACGTGACGGTTTATTGCACTCATCAAGCTTTTTCGGAATTGACCCCGGGATGGAGTGTGTGGTGAGCTTTATCTACAGCGCTCCCTCCACAGCGGTGACGAATGGCCAAGGGCCAGAAATCGCTCGCTAGCGGTCTGACGCAGCCGAGCGCCCGTGTACTCGAGAGGGGCGGAGACGATGGGGCTCGTGCTCACGTCTCGGGATTAATGAGCGACGGTGCGAGTCGACAGAACCACCCCCGCACCCCTTACATCAAACGGTCCAGCGCTGGCATGATGTATCGTAGTGGCCGTGGTGCTCTTTCAGAAAACAGTCCATCAAGAGGTTTATCTCTGCGAGAGATGAAAGCACCGAGCTGCCAAACAAGAGTTAAAATGAGGGGCAGTCACGGAGGTCAAACCAGGCCCTCGGACCACATATTTATACCACTGCACCACAACGTGGTCCTGCTTGATCATAGTGTGGTGGGAAAAAAGTACAAGAAAATAATTGTCGTCCCCCTTGTGGCGTGCAGATGAGTTAAGAATAGAATAACGATATGCTAATGGTTCAAGTGCAGTGATTTATCACCGCGTGTATGAGCAAATCGTCTTGGCACCATGTACGAGTCAGCTTGACGAGCCCCAGGTTTCTGTCCGAGAACCATTATTGGAGTCATACACGAATAAAGGGCGAAAAAGAAAAGCAAAATAAGCACTGAACTGAATCTGGCCTGGCTCTGGCCTGGAATCACCTTAATGCTCATTTTTCTCCATGACAAACCGCGTACATCATCGTTTCATTAGAGTCACATATAATACAAAACGCTGTGCGTCAAGTGATTCAGGTTTTGATAAAAAAAAAAAAAACAACATTTTTTTAAACAAATCTCTGCGAATACATCTTGCACTACTCTGTGCACCGTGTCCGTTGGCACTTTGGACTCATGTACTCTAAGAACAATAAAGTGCGAGTTACCAAGTTGTTTAGGCAGCCAGTGAGATCGCACAAGAGCTGCTCAGCACTCCGTCATACAGCTGACATTTCCCTGGCAGGAAGCAGGATTCCTTAGACATGAGGAAATCGTTTCCTGGTTGCCACGGCCGACATTTTGTCATCACGTTTGATCCTTGATTCTAATTTCAATCCAATAAGCCTTGATTATCGTCATTACGACAGTGCTGTTGAGCTCTTAGCGCTCGCAGTAGTTCCACCTCCGCGGGCAAATCGCAGGTTTGTATTAACGGGTTCGACCTGATACGTTATCGTTTCTATAGTAACAAATCGTTCATATGACGTGTTTAAAATAAACTATAATTGATGACACGGTGAAGCCTTCTGTAAGGAGACCCATTCGTCCATTTTCCATACCGTTTATAATACACAGGGTCGCGGGGGAGCCTGGCGCCTATCCCAGGGAACCCGGGTCACAAGGCGGGTGACACCCTGGACGGGGTGCCAACCCATCACAGGGCACAATCACACACACATTCACACACTACAGACACTTTAGAGATGCCAGTCAGCGTACAACGCACGTCTTCGGACTAGGGGAGGAAACCGGAAGAAACCCCCAAGCTTTACACACACAGGGCGGAGGTGGGATTCGAACCCAGAGCCCCAGATGTACGGGGCAAATAGAAGGAGTCTCCAGTGTCAGCCAATGTCTCTAATATTTCTGGAAAGAGTCTACACAAGCTGCGTTTCTTTCTTATTAACTTCAGGATTGAGGCTAGTAAGAGAACAGAGTGATGGTTTTGAGCTGCTCTAATTTAAGTGATGACTTGTTTCAAGGACTTCCACAACGTTAAACATAACTATAAATGGATAAAAAAATTGTATGCACTGTTTTAATAAATCAAAATAGTTAGCAGAAGAGGATCCCTTTTCGAGTCACGAGTTGTCATCTCAGGGAGTTTTTTTTAACCACTGTTTTCTCTGGATTGCTCGTTTGGGATGTAAGTCAACATCCGTATTTCTGTAAAGCTGCTTTGAACGACTCACTCGAATCAACTCGGGTTTCTTTCATCCGGAACATGATCCATCCATCCATCCATCTTCTAAAGCGCTTATCCTTTTCAGGGTCACGGGGAACCTGGAGCCTATCCCAGGGAGCATCGTGAACAAGGCGGGGTACACGCCGGACAGGGTTCCGGAACATAATGTTGAAAGCAATTTTGTTGGCGATTTGTTTGTTACTGCATGTTTGAATGTCTTTAAATTATTTGTTTTCATTCTCTTGTGTGGAAAAAAAAAAAAGAAAAAAAAGTGAGCCTGAGATAACATACTTGGCAGTCTAGCTCAGAATAAAAACATTTGTATTCATTTGAAAACGAGGGAGTTGTGGGCGTCAGCATTTAAGTTGGCATGAGGCAAGTGGTCTCTGCACTATGTTTATTTTCGATGGCTCTCGTGATTGTGCGAACGGTTTCACTCGCATCTTCTACCGAATCGTGATTCATCCCCCTGCAGCAGCTTCGAGAAGACATCATAACATCCAAACCTATACAAAAGAGATCATCATTTTCGAGAAATAAACACCGTCCCCCCCGACATATTTCATAAATACCAACGCGTTCTGCTCCGAGCGAGCCAGGCCGTTTGGATTCTAAAGTAGCGAGCAACAGCAGGATGAGGATAATGAAGTGAAACAATAAAGGGCCTCATTTGGGGCCAGAATGGGCTAGAGCAGAGGAAACATGAGACTGGATTTATGACGGAGGTCTGAGGTGAAGTAGCAGCAGCAAGTTCAGCCGGAGCGTCGATACGTTGAGTTCGAGTGCACCGAGTGTACAGTAACAGAGGAATCTCTGAGGAACGTACACGGGAAGCACCATGGGAAGCGAAGGACTCATGAGCAAGGGGAAAGGAACAACATAACAACATTATACACCAGAGAAGAAGTTCCAATCGTATACTGTAGAGAGAACGATTTGGGTTAGGTCTTCGCTTTGATGTTAACGTTACGCCGCGTATTCCTTTTCCTGCTAAAGTATGATGTCATAGCGCACGTGTAAATGACAGTTACATCATTTGCATGATATTGCATTCATAAAACTCATGACATGTGGTTAGAGCAGTAGTAGAAAGTGTTGCTGAGTTATATACACTATATGGTCAAAAGTATGTGGACACCGGATCCTCGCACCCATATGTGGTTCTTTCCCAAACTGTATAGAACGTCTTCGTATGCTGTAGCGTTGCAATTTCCCTTCACTGGAACTAAGAGGCCCAAATCTGTTCCAGTATGACTCCAGTATTGACCTGGTCTGTCAAGGACGCGAGTGTCCTGCACAGAACCCTGTCCCCAACCCCACTGAACACCTTTAGGATGAACTGGAACACCGACCGCACCCCAGATCTCCTCATCCAACATCAGTACCTGACCTCACTCTGAATGTTCACAAATCCTCACAGACAAGCTCCGAAATCTAGTGGAAAACCTTCCCAGAGCAGTGGAATGTACGATAACAGCAAAGGGGGACTAAACCTGGAGTAGGAGGACGGTCAGGTGTGTACATACTTTTGGCAATATAGTGTATAAGAAGGCTCGCTAATGCGAGATTACTCTGTCAAGTTTGAACCGTTTATTTATTTCAATTACGCACAAGAATTGAATGAAAACTCGTCCGGCTCAAGTCCATGAATTATAACAGACAAGACAGACAGGACAAAAGTAATGGCGCCGTATAAAAAGACGAAGAGTTAGCGTGTGTTTACGGTAGCTGACGCGCTGCAGTGTCCGAGTTGCATTACTGGAAGGTTTAGCACAGGGCTCTCTGCAAGCTTTGTCCTTTTATGGAATATTGTGGGCGTGGCTAAATGCAAATCGGCTGTGACGTGAATGCGCTTGGTAATTTATGGCTGATTGGCGTTTGGCTAATCGGCTGATCGGCTGATTGGCGTTTATTGATTACGAGACTTCTGTCGAGTTGACATTCACACGCAACTTTGAGGCCCAAAACAAGGCCCAAAAAACGTCAACAAACGTTCACTCTTTTTCTTAGTAAATTACCAATTAGGGACAATTAACAAAAGTAGACCTCCAAGAGAGTATGACAGTTGACATATGTGGCACAGAATATTACAGATATACAACTGCAGCAAATGAAGTGTGCAAACGATATAAATATAACTATATAAATATAACAATGACAATAAATACCTCTTCTATGAGGTAAAATCCTCTCAATACCCAGGAACTTAATGTCAGGCAAAGAATGTTTGGCAAACTTAACGTGACGATAAATTGTAGACGTGTCATCCGGTCTTCTCATGGCACTTGTATGTTCAGTGATTCTTGTGCCTAATTCACGTGTGGTTTTCCCAAACATATAGTAACGAACATGAACAGATGATAATATAGATCACACATGTCCTCTTGCAAGTAATCAATCGTCTAACCTTGTACGTCTTCGATATATACGGGGACGCGTAAACGATTTACGTTGGACGTATTTAGTGTGAGAAGTACAGATGGAAGATGGAAAATTACCCTGGGCATCAACAAGAGGAGTCGGAGAAGAGACACGAGTATCCGCATGAACAAGTTTATCCCTCAGACTAGAACTCTGGAGAATGTGCCAGTGACTTCATGGACTAGAAAGTGCGAGAAAGTGCTTACTGAAACTGTCCCCTTCATGGTTAACTCTTTTGACCTTATGTGACCCCTTTACATTAAAACGCATGCACTGCTGCTTACACCATTACAAAAACCATATGTTTTTCACAAGATCAGTTCCCTCTTCACTTACTGTCTAAGTCTCGCATGTTACGGAAAACCTTTACGCCTTTTAGAAACCAACTCCCTCCTGCGCTTTATCTCAGAAATCTTTTGGCGCACACACACATGCGCACACACACACACATACACATTTCACACATGAATTTATCGCAATAAACACGGGTATGCACATCCAGTCCATCTTTCGCTCCTCGCCCAGAAGAGGTGGAACTGTAGGAGGAGGGAGATGAGCGAATCCATCACGACTCAGGCCGTGCAGGGTCAGCGGCGCAGAGCCGGAGCTTCTCACCGTGCCTGGCACCTGCTGGAACCGAGCAGTGCTGCAAGCCTCAGGAGACGCCTCCAGAAGAGAAAGTATGCCTGAACACTCCTATTTCACAGTGCTCTCTCTCTCTCTCTCTCTCTCTCTTTCCATTTCTTTCAACTGAAGTCTGACATAATTAACAGCTTTAAGGCAATGCACGTAGTAGGCTCCTCCCTTTATTCTGTTTGAGGTCTTGCTCAGAAATGTTTGCACAGATGTAGATCACCGTGGTGTGCCGTAAATCGTGTAAGTCGTGACATTTTGATTTAAGTGGCTCCAAATTAGATTAGGTGGTGTGTAATGATTACAGTAATTCACTGTGTGTTAGGGAGCACGCCGAGCTGCAATAAACAGCACCAGAGTACTTTTCTATACTTTCCAAAGCAGAAGGCTTTTTAACAACCTTATTAATTATTATGATGATTTGTAAAAAAAAAAAAAAAAAAAAAAAAAAAATTCGAACGCCAGCATGGAAGCACATAGCCGTATCTTTGTTTAGTGGAGCTTTTTGACATCGCTCGAACCCCAGACTCATCCCGCTTGTATTTCACCTCGATAAACATGAAACACGTGCCCTTTTCTTCCCTTGTGTGACATTCCTGTGCTGTAAATGCTGAACTCCAGGTTAATCACCTACTAAAATATTGAAGTCAAAGCCTCAGAGCACGTTTAAGCATGCTGGGTTTTTTGGTTTTTTTATACCTACAATGTGGTTAGACGTTGGAGATCCTTATGTGCAATCAGACTACTTTAGATTGTTTTCAATTATGTGGGCTGTATGGGAAAATATATCACGATACTGAAAGACATTTCTATAATCCCCTATATATATATACTCCCTATGTATAGAAACGTGCCTTTTTCAGGAGACGGTATTTTAAAGATAATTTTATAAAATCCAAATAAGCTTTATTGGAAAGGGTTGAATAGTTGAATAGTTGAGTCAGTGAATGCAGGCTGTCCAGTCCCTGAGGCAACGAAGCATACATTTCCATCACCGTGCTTCACAGTTGGTATGAGGTGCTTCTCCTAAAAAACTGTCTTTGGTCTGGGCCAAACATGTCTACTGTTACTGTGGCCAAACAACTCTATCTTTGATTGGTCTGTCCAGAGCACATTATTCCAAAGGCCTGGTCTTCGCCTATATGCTCAATGGCAAACTGTAGTCTTGCAGTAATGTTCTTTTTAGATAGCAAAAGGACGCCTCCCATGCAGGTCAAATTCGTGCGATCTCTTTCCGATTGTAGAAGCATGCACTTAGACACCAACGGTTGCAAGACTTACTAGCAGATCCGGTGATGAAATTTTGCCGTTCTTGGACACTTCTTTTTGCATCAGAAGGTCTGCTTGTTTAAAATCCACGCCACTTGTAGATGATTTTCCGTACGGTGGAATGATGTCAAATGGATTTCAAATAACTTGGAGGTCTTTTTCTATCCCTTGCCATGCTCATAGGCATCCACAACCTTTTTTGTTTTTTTTCTGAAGGAACTTACAGAACTCTTTAGATCTAGGCACGATGACACCACACACCTCAAGAGCAAAAGGGAACACCATATGAGAGGGGTATAAATAAGACAGGTTCCACCTGCACTCCTTAATCAGGTTCTAATCACCGGCACCCGATCTTCAATGCCGAACTTACTTTTTCCATGTGACGGATCTGTTCTTTGTTCATTTAAATCGCGGGAAATACTGCAATTTTCTGTGTCATCGGATAGAGTGTATCACCGTCATTAATAGGTTTCAAAGAGGATCAAGTGCTTGCCTGTCCAAATATGTAAAAAATCAAAAATAATAAATAAATAAATAAATGAAACCAACAATTTCCATGGGTGTACTTCTTTTTTTTTGTCCTTTCTTTTACATGACTGTATATAACCACCTGCCATCAAAACGGTAATGATGTCTACAATGTAAAAAATGGTCATACAACAAATTCATCCTAACCATGTGAAAGGTTTCTGATATGATTTGTTCGTGCTGAACAATTTACATCCCATGATCATTTGGAAGCAAGCTTTTAGAAATCTTACGTACTTTATTTATGTATAAATAAATCTCACTAGCAGGAGAAATATCATTTTTATAAGGTTTCTTAGGCCGAATTTTGCCCTTTGATTAACATAGAACTAATACAAAATGTGATTAGCTAGCATCCTCGCTAATGACATGAAGAGATGAAGGACCTAAAAATCATTTACTTACAATACTTACAATACATTTGACTAATTCATAATACACTTTAAATCTATCAATCACCACTTGTATATTGTCTGCTGAATGAATAAATGTAAATGTAAATGTAAATAAATTTGCCAAATAGTTTCGAAGTGGCCTTGTTACGACAGCGTCACTGAAAGGAAAGAAATGAGAAAGAATAAGAAAACTTGTTTTTCTACTTCCTACGATCTTCAGGGAATTTGGATGAACATGATTGAACATGGAATATTGGAATCATTTCATGTTACAGGGTTGAATGCATGAATGAACTGAAATGCACATTTCTCATCAGCTATAATGGACAACCTGCGGAACTAGACAATTTCAAGACGTTTATTCGTCTGGATCAAGCGCCTAAGTTGTCGTGAAGGACGTTACGGCGTGTTTAAAACGTCACACACTCGTATTTTTCAGTGTAATATCAGTGTGAAACGGGTGACGCCTCAATCGTGGAATCACCCTTTAGTGATTTTTAATGAAACATCATCTCCTAATGATTTAAAGCTTTGAGTGATCAGCACTGCACTCCATCAGAGCTCAGACGATGCTGCCATTTTCTCCTGGTCTGGCACAACCAGTCTTCATGTGCTCTGGTGTGAAAAGGGTGGGAGGAGAAGTGGGGGGAGGTAAAAAAAAAAAAAAAAAAAAAAAAAAAAAAAAAAAAAAAAAAAAAAGGGAAAAGTGTGGAAGAAGAAAACATTAAGTCTCATTCCAAAGAATTCTACAATGCATTAGGTCATGGGAATCTAATCACACTGTGCTCAAAACTTTGAAACGATCCAAGCAACGGGGCCTGAACTGAGCTGAATAATTGGTCGCTCGAAGCTTGCCTGCATCCGTAGAGAGAAAGGATGATAAATATGAGGGGCAGAACCCAAATCATAGAATTTCATCCTAGCAAATGAGCTATCCTCGATGACATGTCCGATCGCTCCGGAACGAGTGTGTTTGGCGTCTGGGAATTTCATCTGACGAACGAAAAGAGCGAGTGGCGCGTGAAGAATGGCCGCAGGCGGCCGCCGTGCTTGTTTTTGTTTGTCAAAATTCAGAAGTGGTCCTGTTACCCTGGAGGCGGCTCGTGTTTTCCATGTAGCTCAGCCACTTGGCAGGGCCTGGATCTCCGGCTTCCCATTCTGTGCCCCCCCCCCCCTCCTCCTCTTCCTCCATCAAAGCATCTCTTTTCCCCCGTCATTCCCTCCTACTGGAAGGAAAAAGTGCACAGGCCGCAGTGGAGACAGACTGACTGCGCAGGCGGCCCGGCAGATGCACCGAAGATAAGTTTGTGTTCGTAAGTCGGGCCGCGACCCTCGGCGGCAGGACATTAAGCAGATCCTGTCAGATCCTGCCTCCCCTCAAAAACACCCACTCCATGCACCAACTAAAAAACAAAAAAAAAAAAGTCCCCTCCTACTCTCAACTGTATCTCCATCCACGTCCTCCAAACATCATAGCCGTGGGGAGGGGGGACAGACCCATGGAGCCGTCGCTTTCCTCCTTTCAAGCCTCGACACACCTCCTCCGTCCACACAATGACGGGCCGCATCGCTTCCTCTCTCGCCGCTGGACTAATGGATCGACACGGCCGACAGCGACGCCGGAGCTCGGCTCAAATCCCCCCTAGTCAGCAGTTTCTCATGGCTCTACCTCTCAGCACGGGCAAACCTACGAGCCGTCTGCAAAGCTTTCCTTTACTTTGACAAATGTAGAGAAGCTTAATGGGTATATCCAGCAGGAAAGGGAAGTCTCTGTTTGAGGGCTTTGTCACTGTTGTACACAGCCATCATTCAGCATTCCTTGTTGACATGACATCATGTAGTGCGAGAAAACACCGCTACTTTAACGTGGCACGTCTTACTCAAAGGCTTACCACCAAAAAGTAAATAAAGATCACCTGGTTGTCTTCATGTACCCTGATTCTCAGCTAATGTGTTCCAGAGCGTAGTGGTGCACCAAAGGCCGAGGCGTTCCCGATGACTTCCTGACTCGTACTAAAGAGCCGAAGCCCGCTGGGGGCACAGGACGAGATGAAAGCACTGGCAAGACTCGAAATGCCAAGGGAAAATCAACTTTGAAGTCGGCCTAATTGGCCTTTCGACGGATCCGTCGGCTTGATAGAGTATATTCGCGGGTCTGATGCAACGTGTGAAGGAGCTATAAATCAATTTTACATTCAAAACACTGGGAGGAAAGGTCTCGGAATTGGTTTAAAGATTATTCTGTCCGTTTTTGTTTTTGTCGTTTTTTTTTCCTCGAGAAATGAGCAAAGCACTAAGGGCTCGTCATCTTTTTTCCTTAATGCAGCACAGTCATTTGAAGAACATTATTTATAGGAAATTAACCAGGCGAAGTTTGCTGACAGAAAACAGGAAATCAATCCCAAAACAGAGCAAAATCGTGACTTGGCAACTTGACAACTCTTCCTTTTTTTCAGCTTCTAGGCTGTAAGACTGTTAAAGCGAGAGCGGATGTCGTACAGATTTATAACGTACTCTTTTCCCAAAAAATTCCTATATGTATCATTTCTTTTAGGACATAACCCTTGGACTAGCATATTTGTAGCCGTTAAAAATCGATGGTAGTAAAACCCTTGACAGGAGCTCTTTCGTGTAAGTGCAAAGGCCTCAGCGTACTCGGTGCAGAGACGATGTTCAGCTGGCTTCCCCGAACAATACGACACGACCGCAGAGCTTATCGTGTCACGCGTGTACATGCAGACGCTAGGCTAATCTGCAGACTGCATAATAAAACCTGCGATTGGCGCATTCGGACCTGGCGTCAGATCCAAAACCGTGGAGATTATTATGCTTTTATTTTCACGCAGACTTCATATCACGCTTAGCCACCTCTTTAAAGCCTGTGAAATCTTTCCGACGCCAGCCTTAGTTCAGCTACACTCAAGCATCTATCACCTTACTGCTTAGTGAATGGTGTTGGTTATAACTCTTCCAGGCTTTTCCTCTGGGTGGTACCACTCGAGTGCGAGTACTAGAGCCAGGCCACTCACCCTGGAAATGAAGGATGTGGGTAATGGATGTCCATTTAAGTGGCTCTCGTCCCACTCAGAGTGTTAGGAGTAAGTGAGAACGGAACGGCTTTCGTGCCGTAACACTTACCTATGTACAGTGAACCGTGGCATGAGGGGTTTGATTTATTTTTCACTTTGCTAAGCTAAGCCTTGCTGCATTGTATATCACCTTATATGGTAGCTGCTCTTACTTTTCTTTCCTGAGCTCGATTTATAACCCAGCGCACGTTCATGAAATCGGCGTCGTTTGTCTAATTCCTTTCCTGGAGCTCAATACGGAGAAATGAGAAAATGTGTAGCTAAACACCACCACCACCGCAAGCAGTGAGAACGTATAGGCCAAGATGTAGAGATATGCCCTGCTATTTGTATGCTGACTGTTGAAAGGATGAAACGAAGCAGACCGGTTATATGAAGTAGCCAAGAGAGATTTCAACCTCTTGAAAATGTTCTATGGCTCCAATCGTTCATACTCCGCATTCCTTACGCCGTGGCATAACTAGTTCGGATTACAGGCGAAAGACATGCACTGCTGCTAAAACCTGGCGTTTCTCACCTTTTATTACACTTTCTACCACACACTGTACGTAGCTGTCGAATCCTGGAAGCTGATTGGTCACACGATAATGAAGTTAGACAGTATGTTATCGTTTCTATAGTGACGGCTGATTCGCCGGGACTTGTACGCTGGGCGCGCCACATGAGCGAAATCTAATTAAGGACATGATGTTATAGGGAAAGAATCAACTTCCTGTGGTAACAGTAACTCCGCGTCGTCGCACCAGTCCGTTGTTGATTCGTTTTCCTAAACCAGCATACCAGGGTTGTGTTTTATTCCTTCCTTACAAACAAAAATGACAAATAGCAATTAAATCAGGAAAGCTACATCTGTAAATCTTTGTCGGGACGTTTTAACTGCTCGCTGTCGGATCCTATCGCAACACTAAACAAGTGCTTTATTAAAGACGGGAGCACTCGGAGTGTAAGCCTGTTAATTTTATAGATAAAGGACTCCTAGACAGCACTAGTGCTGAGCGTAAAACATAAATGTGTTACGTGTCACGAGCGCCTAATTAGAGCGATGAACGTTTTTGACCTATTAGATTAGATCTAGACTGTTTTAACTAAATAAATGTCTCAATTCATTAAAAATTTTATGATAGATTATAGATTTATAGAATTGTAGATTATTTCTTGATTCACTTATACCTCATGGTCTTGTTATACCTTTGACCATGGTAGATTAGAGTAAGAAAAGAAAAACAACGACACGAAACCATTCGGCATAGTAATGACATTTAGTCTGATCACTTTGATCAGATATACGTTTCAAACAGCTAGGCGTAGAATACAAAATCTGGATCCTGGCATCACGTTCCCTCCTTTTCATGTCAAGGAAAGACGAGAGCATCCTGGGATTATTCTGATGGACTGAAATTTGTTTAATTTTGCTCGCTTCTTGCTTTATGTGGAGAGATTTGCAATGTCTGAAATGTCTTGTTTCAGGGGATGAATTACGGCGCTCTTGAGAGATTACAAAACGAAAACAGCTCTTTTCGAAAACCTGCTTAGAAAAACATTAGGGATTTTGCAATTCTCTCCATATCCCTCACCGACATGTTCCAGGTGGAATATCGTCCATGCTCGATTGTTATAAATGTCTTATACCAGAGCGCTGCTGAAATCTCTATTCTGATTGGTCGGTTCGTTTTCTATAACAGCAGCTCTGGCAGTAAATGGCATGATCGTTGATACGTTGAAACTTTCTGTAAGGAGGGGTTTATTGAACATTTATGGAAGGAGTCTCCAGTGTCAGAGGTTTGAAACAGTCAATGGTTTAACCCTTTGCTGCATGGTGTTGCCAGATGGCAACACTTAATTGTTCTACAATTTTTAGAGAAGCAACAACACTACTATTACTACTATTTTCCTATGTAATGTAACTGGAAAAGGTGGTCTTTTAGCCTTGGCATAACAATAAAATACTATGTCACATGACCAGGAAGTGCCGTTTGCACTTCCTTTTCTTTAATCACATGGCATGGTGAAGGTCATCGTCAGAGGGCTCTCAAAATTGGATTATTTTTTCATCTGAGATTAAAGTTAACATTTATGTTTGGTCCTTTAAACAAGTTGATATATTTTGAGCGTTCTGTTAAACGGTAAAATGTAATCGTTGCCATATGGCAACGTCATGCGAGAACTGAACCGTAGTATGTGCAGCATGAATTTGAAACAGGTCTACATAGCAAAATAAATAAATAAATCAATAAATCAATCAATAAATACATTAATAATAGACACTCGGCTTCTCTAATAGTATATTTAATTATTTTTTCCCCCCCACATTTAAAGTAAGAGTTGTAATTTCAGACATTTTGCAACTGCACCTGCGTTCAAGAGAAAGAATTAAAAGATACTTCACCCAAAACATTTCTGAATCAAATTTTTGTATGTATTTTGAGTGAATAATGTACTTTCTTTCTAGAAGACAGGATTTTTTACATGCTTACTAGGTGGCAAAAAAACAAACAAACCTGTGTAACTTCTAGTCTGGAAAATGCAGTATTTGGAATTATAACCTCATACATTTTTGTGTTTAACATTTTTCGAAATCAAAAATTGAATGTAAAATGTAATAATCCGTGCAGTCGAAAGTCTTCAGAAAAGAGGAGTTTCTCGGTAACATGACAAGCTGCATATTTATTTATTCATTCATTCATTTTGGTTTTTAATGAACTTTGCAGTTTATAGGCCTCACTATAAAAAGATCAAAACGACAACAATAAATCAATCAATCAATAAATAAATAAATAGCAAACTGTCGTGGTATAAGAGGAATGAAACGCTTAATGACGTGGCGTCATTGTAAAAGAATCCATTTTCAGGGAAGTAACGGCGACTTCGCTTCATCTTGAAACTGCAAAGTATTCAAATGAAGTGAAAAACTAAGAACTAAGCAATGATTACGCGTGACGTGACGTGACGTGACGTGACGTGACCTGAAGCGGATTTACAGTTGAAATGTTTTTGTAAGAAACAGCGAGAAAATGTTGCCAAATCGAGATAGACTCTTACCCAAAAAGACGAGCGGTTCAATCTAATCGAAAGGCGCTTCAACAACGTATTAGCTTAGCTTAGGGGTGTGCACACTTTTGCAACTAGGTTACTGTAACTTTTTTTTTTTTCATTTTGCCTAATTTTCCCTAAAACGTTTGATTCATTTTCATCCGCTGTAATTTCGCATTGCGGCTGGAAAGAGTTCTGACACGACTGATGTTGGTTTCCCAAAAAAACCCTGCCGTTTTAACAGGGGTGTGTAGACTTTTTCATATCCGTTGTAGACAAGTAACGGCATGTTTATCTAACGTAAAGAATTTTCTACCTTTTCTACGCCTTTTTTTCAGACCTTTGGCTAATTCTTGTCAGCTCCAGACCGGTGTCTAGCCAGCCTACACCTTGATCTAAGGGAAAGGCAAACACGAGACGACAAGCTGAAAATGCCATGTGTTGACATTAACATCCGCCACTTAGACGTGCTCAAATACGGCCTTAACCTATTTACTCCGTGCTTGCTGCAATTTAATGTTTAATCCCTGATTAAGCTTCAGACAACGCTAGAAAACTGGAGTATTGTGTAGACTACCACGCTCTGTGTGTGTTTGTGTGTGCGTTTGGTGTGTTTGTGTGTGTGTGACCTCTACTGTACATACAGCTTCCTGTCACATCAAAGAACGTGCAAGAGCGTCTGCAGGTAATGGGTCACCTAAAGGTGAAAACCAAGAGATTGATTGGCTGATCCAGTGACGAGGGAACGGGCTCAACTGGTTCAGACGCCTCTAAATAACATTCGCTCTAGGATGTTTGATTTCGGTGTGATCAGAGATCGATGACTAAAACGATCTGGAAATGAAATGAAATGATCTTACGTAGACGTAGAAGACGGTGAGACCGGCGTTGAGTCTAGCGGAACTCCATATAAAGGTGCCTCCGTTAAATCAAACAGGGCCTCTCTGACTTATGATGGATGGCTGAGTAAACACACACACCAATCACATGGGAACGTGAACCACGCCGTCTAAGGGAGTTGCCAAGGTGGAGGCGTCTGGCCGGATTTGTGTAAGGCTTTAGAACTGGGTTCGGTTTGACAGATTTCACACCTAATCACTTGATAAGTGAAGCGACACCTCCCATCGTGCTAAAGACTATGAGAATAAAGAATTTCACAAATAATCCAAATGATTTCGCAGTTCCAGGCGCATGCACGTGTGTAAAAGTGAATTTACTAAAAGCATATTTTTCCCCCCACGTTATCAGTGATTATGAGTCCGTACAGGATTTCGATTTATCTGCGGCTTTTTTCGATATTGGCGAGTTTTCTTTGGCGAAATTGCAATTGCTTGATCATCTTTCGCGGTGATGTTTGCTGGTAAATGAGACCTTTTAAGCTGTACTCATGTTCGACGCAAGTGAATCGAATTTCCAAAGAAATCCGTGGAAAATCGCAAGCTCCGACGAATATTGCCGAGCTTCCTTGATTTTGCGTTCATTTCTGTGAGCGTGAAATCCTGGAGGGACTGGATGATGTGCGAAGCTGCATCGACACATGATACATGACACACGTTTGTTCTCGCTGTAGACAAACTGAGCCACATAGAACAACCTTTGTAACAAAGATGTCTGCAGATTTCGACATAAAGGAGGACTCGCGTTTTGTTTTTTTTTTCTCTCGCTCTGGTGCGTCCGAGATCTATGCGGAAGTGAAGCTATTTTGTGAATAAAGACTTACTTTGAGAGGGTTTTTTTGCGCACAAAGCATTCGTATGGCTTCATAAAACTGGGATTTAAACCACTGGAGTCAGATGGATTGCTCTTACGATGCCTTTGTGAACTTTTTGGAGCGTGAAAGTTTTGGTTACTGGGCTGTAAACGGAGGGACAGAAATCTCCCAGGTTTCATTTCAAAATATCTTCAATTGTGTTCCGAAGATGAACGAAAATCTTACGGGTTTGGAACGACACGAGGGTGAGTAATCGATGTCAGAAGTTTCGTTTTTGGGTGAACTACCCCTTTAACATTAAAATAAAAATGAATCGTGTGAAAAAATCACACGTGGGAAAAAAAAAAAAAAAAAAAAACCCCCGTGTGGAAATAAATGAATTCAAATGCACGCCCT
The DNA here is from genome assembly GCF_023375685.1 of Ictalurus furcatus. NCBI lineage: Eukaryota > Metazoa > Chordata > Actinopteri > Siluriformes > Ictaluridae > Ictalurus > Ictalurus furcatus. The sequence continues at coordinate 20,734,793 of NC_071274.1, forward strand.
ACATGTGAGTTAAATGAATTGTGTGAGAAATCCCATATGCACATAAAATTTGGGGGGCGGGTCATGGGGGGGAATCCCATCTGAACAATGTGTGTGACAATAAATGAATCACGTGCACAGATATGACGTGAAGTGTCTAGAACTTTTTAGAAAGGGGTTCGTTTGCAGAGAATAGCACTGTATTAAATACAGATGATGTATTAAATGACGTCCACCGTCTTGTGTGACATCCTCCAAACACTGTCCTATTGAATATCCCAAATACTGAATGATTAATTGCATGGGCTCCTCTAGAAATCCGACGGTGCTGTGTTCCCATAGATGTTGTGGTTGCCGGTAAACAGTCGTGAGCCTGCGCTAAAACACGGGTTGCCATCGCCTGAGTCCCATCAGCCCTCGGGGACCACACAAAGTGTATTTACACCTCACACTTCTCCGCATAAACACTGCTGCTTATTAATTGAGCATCACCGGAGAACAAACGGTCGCTGGTGCTCCTGGGATTTGGACACCTCGGGCTCCTTGGAGGGTTTTTTTTAGGGGGGGGGTTTTCCCAGCATGCTCTAATTGAGTGATTCCAGTGAAGCCTACGTGTCTGTCTATCTCCCCGAGGTTATTATCAGAGCGTCTGTCAGCCACGGCTCCAGAGCGGCTCGCGAGGAATGTCCTCTACTCTGATTGTGGGTACTGGAGTTTGGAGCTCCACAGAGCCACCGAGCGTCCATCTATCACGCGTCTCAGCAGACCCCTTTTTAAAAAACAATCACTCTCTAAGTAGTGAAGAGGTGCCAGAGCTAATTATAAACAAATGGTGGATGCTCCGGGGACGTGGGACCAGCTGCGGTGAATGCAGGGAGCTGATCCGGGGGGGGGGGGTTAGTGTTCTGCTGGAGTGTTCTGGATGATGGAGTATTCGATGGGCTGTGAAAGTGGACCTCACACGGGGACAGAGGACTGACAGGTGTTTAGGAGTGCGGCCAAATACAGACAAGAGGACACCAAGTGGAAAAGCGAGGCCAGTCAAACAGAAGAAAAGAGGACGAGTGACGTGCCAGAGAAAGACTCAGTGAGACATGCATACTGGACGCAAAATTTGGCTAATATGGTTTTAAAATGCCCCAGCTAACACACTACATATAAATAATTTAGTCGTTGGTTTGTCCACCGATTACGACTTGTCACTTGTAACCTAGTGGCTAGTTTCAAGTCTAGTCATTTCATCACCGTTTTCCCTCATTCCTAATACACCGATCATGACCTGCTCACTATGTGGACTAATTACCATCCCGAATAGCTGCACCGAGGTCGTCATTTCAATAGGTTATTCACATCTAGGAAAATTATGAACGATGCAGGAAGTTTCATTTCAACATACTCCTTGTAGTGTAAAACAATCTGCTGCTATATCCTATGCAGACAAACAAGCTTAAAGAAATGCAGACAGTTATGGGCATGCAACTACTCGCAATAGTCAACAAAAGTAAATATTTACGTTACCTATAAGTTACCAATACGGACGACTATAGAGTTATGTCGCTACCGTGTGACTAGTACCGATTCACAGTGTTGTGGGGTTACGGTTCCACAGTGTGATTAGTAACAAGGGGGGAATGAAAGTGTGAAAGTGTGTGTGGTTGTCACACCGTCCAGGGTGTCCTTCGCGTCAGATCAGGGATCAGCTCCAGGCTCACCGAGTACACTTACATTTACAGTATTTTGGCAGACACCCTTATCCAGAGTGACTTACATTTATCTCATTTATACAACTGAGGGTTAAGGGCCTTGCCCAAGGGCCCAGCAGTGCTAGCTCGGCAGTGCTGGGGCTTGAACTCCTGACCTTCTATTCAGTAACCCAGAGTCTTTAACCACTGACCCACCACTGCCCCGGTAGTAACTACTCACAACCTTGTGATGTTTCATTGTCACAACATGCCTAGTATATATTCACAATATCGTGGAGCTACATTGCCACAATGTAACTAGCACCAGTTCACAACATTGCGAAGTTACTGTATGTTGCCACAACGTGACTGGTAGCAATTCACAACGCTGCAAATTTGCATTGCCACAACATGACAAGCAGCGCTTCGCGACCGTGAGAAGTTATGTTCCTACCATGTAACTAGTACTAGTAATAAGTAATTATGTTGCTACGAGGAAAGATTTGAAATAAAAACTTGTGGCTACATAACGATGGAGGAAACGTGCCTACCTGGGTAGCTTATTGTTTTTTTTGTAAGATCCTCTAGAATTTATGATGATATAATATAACTTCAAATTTTTAGCTTTGGCTCGAATTTTCACAGGCGGATTAGCTAAACCAACATTAGCTAGCTGAAACACAACCGAAGATGGATTTTAGGTTAAGCCGTACATAAATATGTAACGACAGAACACCTTTTTAAAAATACTGTGAACTTGATTTATTACTAACAAACCTTAAGTAACATTAGCTAGCTAAGAATAACTTCTTGGATATAAAAGGGGAGTTAAAATAGCATCGAGCACAATCAGGGATCATCGATGATGAATCAATCAGGGACTTTAAATGCTTTGAAGATAACATATTATTGAATCATTCTTTCATCCATTCCATATTTTTTCCCCCCGGTTGTTAAACCTACTTGTCTGCTCGACAATTAATAAAAACGAATTTAAAAAAAAAGAAAAAAAAGACAGAGACAGAGACAGGGAGAGAGAGAGCGAGTGAGAGAGAGCGAGACAGAGAGAGAGCGAAAGAGACAGAGAGAGACAGAGAGAGAGATACAGTGAGAGAGAGACAGAGTGAGAGAGGGTGAGAGAGAGACAGAGAGAGAGAGACAGAGAGACAGACAGTGAGAGAGAGACAGAGAGAGAGACAGTGAGAGAGAGAGACAGAGAGACAGACAGTGAGAGAGAGAGACAGAGAGACAGACAGTGAGAGAGAGAGACTGTGAGAGAGAGACAGTGAGAGAGAGAGACAGAGAGACAGACAGTGAGAGAGAGAGACAGAGAGACAGACAGTGAGAGAGAGAGACTGTGAGAGAGAGACAGTGAGAGAGAGAGACAGAGAGACAGACAGTGAGAGAGAGACAGTGAGAGAGACACAGAAATTAATAGCTCAGACACAAAATCTGCTACTGATAGTCTGCACCTGAATATCCCGAGCTATCCTGCTCCCATTACCACACTCTCTAATAGCGCCAACGCGTCGCATTAATGCTATCAACCAAATCCTGCTCCATCTCCAGCCCTGTGCCTTTGTGTGTTACATAAGCTAATGACAAAAAGTGTATTATCTTTGATGTTTGGGCCCACAGTGTGGGAACAACCCGAGTACAGTGAGCTAGACGTTCTCCAGAGCTAGATAAAGTGCTCCGTCTTCCTCCCTAGAAAAAACAACAGCATGTTTAAGTGATATCTACTGTAGCTCTGCAACTCTGCCTGGACCAAAGGCCCAGGATTTATTTCGGTGTCCGTGGCCCTGTTATTTTCCTTGCGAATGATGAATCAAAGAAGCGGGCGTCCCACCAGAGGAAGTGTGGGAGAGACAAGTTCTGCCCTTAACTGCACATCCAGCGGACCTCGTGGCTTTTTTAGAATTCTTCCCTCTGATGAAATCGACTTCCTCCGCTTCATGTGTCCCTCCCTGCGGAGCGAAGAGAACAGGGAGGAGACTGGTAGTTCTGGGGAAGGCGTCGGACGAAGCCAGGCGTGAATTTATACACATAAAGTGTATAAAGAGTGTGTCATGCGCAGGAATGTGTAGGAGAACGAGCTCCGGGCCTGTGTGAGTATTGTTGTAACCCCTGAGGTTGTACGTTTCCATCGTTGGAACTTGTGTTTGGGATGGTTATGGGTTATGAGTGGGTGTGTGTGTTTTATGTGTGTGTGTGTGTGTGTGTGTGTGTGTGTGTTGCATTCTGATGTAATAGCTAGGAAATGTGATATCGAGAATGGTTAAGAAGCCAGACGTGTCCTCCAGGCCCTACCGTCCTCTTCACCTCAGGAGGAAAGGGTTAAGTAAATGTTAGTCTGGTGATAAAAGGTTCTTAAAGGAGCCATCGTTCTTCATGGTGCACTGGGCCTACCAAAAAAAAATTCCACCGGGGCGATGATGTCATCAGATTCTACATCATTCCAACACCATCATAACCATCATAATCTTCATCCGTTCTGAACCTCAGGAACATCCTAGCAATTTCTCTCGCAAAGAGAGGAAAAAACGTTGTTTTTTTAATTAAATGTAGCTATATCTAAATGAATAAAAAGTTCTTTAATAAATAAAACGACGGTAACAGTAACTCCACTTAGCGCTCGGGCGACGTCGCCCCACCCCATCGTTGAGTATTTTCCAATAACAGCATGCTTCTATGTTTTAAAATCCGTTCATTATTAGGCTTAGATTATGTGGCGCGTTCGCCATACGAGTCCCTGTAAACGAGTTGTTGCTATGGAAACCACTGCTGTCAGAGCTGCTGTTAGAGAAAACTTCTGACCAATCAGATTCAAGAATTTCACCATGCTGCAGTATAGGCGCGATGTTGTACGCTTATTGAATCCTATAGTTCCAAACCTCAAAAAAGTGTACCGTAAATGTGTCTTTTTTTATTATTATTATTCTTATTCTTATCGTCCACCAAAATAAATTTTGTCGTTTCAATAAATAAATTGAATTTTTAAAAATAAATTTCGTCGCTTCCTTAAACCGAAAGGGTGGAGCTGGAGGTGAGTTTCAGTTCACAGGTGAGAAGGGTGAAAAATGCTGGCGTGCGTTTAGGAAAACAGCTGAAATGATTTGGAGCGCCGGAGAGAGCCAGCTGTTGATTTAGTGTGATTATGAGAGTGGTGTAGAAATGGGAGGGCAAAAGATAAAGTGTGTATCTACCGTCAAGGTCAATTGGCCAGGTGGTTCTGGGAGCGCAGAGCTGGAGAAATACTCTCAGAAGGCTTGGATTGTGACCAAAAACAAGCAGCAGAAGAGGAAAACATCACACTGAGATATTCTGAAGGAAACTTCAGGAAGCCGCTTCGACACCACTGGAACTCAGTGGTGTAGAGTTGTTTGAGTCCTTCTAAAAATACACAACAACAACAACAACAACAACAAAAAAAAAAACAGATTTCGGAGTAAAACAACAGTGATTTACGTCTGAACGTCATGTCCTACTTTTATTCTGTTCAGCATGTTGGGTATCTGGGTAGGATTATATTAAATACATTAAACCATGAACGCTTTTTTCTGGAATTTTCTTTATTGTGTTGTTTTTTTATATCGTTATTGTTTATCTTTTATACAGTAAGGTGGCCTATAAATGAAAATCACATGAACAGATCAGAAAACACAACAATAATACAGAAACATGAGCGCGAAGTCAGAAACATCTCTCAGAATATAGTGACGTGTTAGTGATTTGCTGTTTTGTACTTCATTGGCTGTTGTGTTATTGCTTTTTAACTGATGTGTATTTGGGTTTTCTGTTGTGTATTTGATTTTGCCATTGTGTTATTGGTCTTGCTGTTGTGTATTGACATTGCTGTTGTGTTTTGGTCTTGCTGTTGTGTTATTGATCTTGCTGTTGTGTTATTGACATTGCTGTTGTGTTTTGGTCTTGCTGTTGTGTTATTGATCTTGCTGTTGTGTTTTGGTCTTGCTGTTGTGTTTTGACATTGCTGTTGTGTTTTGGTCTTGCTGTTGTGTTATTGATCTCGCTGTTGTGTTATTGGTCTCGCTGTTGTGTTATTGATCTCGCTGTTGTGTTATTGGTCTCGCTGTTGTGTTATTGGTCTCGCTGTTGTGTTATTGATCTTGCTGTTGTGTTATTGGTCTTGCTGTTGTGTTATTGGTCTTGCTGTTGTGTTTTGGTCTTGCTGTTGTGTTTTGGTCTTGCTGTTGTGTTTTGGTCTTGCTGTTGTGTTATTGGTCTTGCTGTTGTGTTATTGATCTTGCTGTTGTGTTATTGATCTTGCTGTTGTGTTATTGGTCTTGCTGTTGTGTTATTGATCTTGCTGTTGTGTGTTTTTTTTCTTTTCTAATTTGTCGTTGTGATTTGGTTTTTCTGTTGTGTTTCCTGACTTTTTTTCCTCCGAATTTCCTTTTCTCGCACTTTTTTGCAGTTCATGAGTGTCGCGTTTACGAGTCGCCGTACTTCGATCCGAAATCTACTGCAGCACGTGCGACGACGTTCAACCTGAGCACAATCCTCGTCCATATGACTCCTCCTTGGAAAGTCACAACCCCCCCCCAATGAGAAGCGCTCATGCTTGTTTAAATGTTCTAAGCACATGCATTAAAATCCTCAAACTCAAACTCCCTTCCAGTAAACCCGAACTTCAGCTGAAGTGTTAACGGTCGAGGGAAAGTCTCAGGCAGAACAAGTCCCCAGCTCCTTCCCCTTCTCAGTGAGCGCAATAATAACCACGCTGGCAGAGACGAAGCTTTGGATGGCCCTGACCTTGAGCACGTACATCGTGACTCGGCCCTCGTCCGTGCCCACAGCAGCCGCCGTTCCCTCCAAAAATTCCCACATTCCCCTTCACGGCACAGGAAGAAATGACAGAGCTCATTTCCCTCCACGATGAAACGTTGTTGATCTTCACATTAACGCGACCTGATGCGATCTCGGACATGCCGAAAACGGGGAACTATTTCAAGCTATTTCCTGCTTTTTAAAACCGTACAGGCAGATTAGCCTAATTGAAGAGGGCAAAGCAGGAAGTTTTAAAGTCACATCGGTAATTAATAGGTCTCCTTGGCTGAGAGGTGTGTGTGCAAGGATTCAGGAAAGTGCTGGAAAGAATACATGAAAACAGGGTTAACGAAGCACGTATAACGCGAGAACTTCTGAGCACGGTTCTAGGTGCCGTTTAAACCCCTTGGAACTTAACATGTTCATTTTTATAGTTTTAGAAAACATACATTTGATCATTTTTTTATTAGCAGGTTTCTACATTTTGCTTTTCAACAAGCAGCAGTGAGTGTTTCAGAATAAAATACACAAAACGAACATCCAGGACATTCTAATGTTTTCCTTAAAATTATTATTATTATTATTATTTTTTTCAATTAAAAATAATTTGAGTTGTACTTTCAAAGCAACCCCCGTCCATCAATATAACAAAAATGAACTTGTCTTCTTGGTGTGATCTTCAGGAAATTCAGATGATGCAACTTCCTGTTGAACATTACTAGGTAACAGGTTTGAACGAATGCTTTGGGACTAAAATGTCCCTTTTTCATAACCTACATTCCGTAACACTGGACCTATGTTGGACGCCACATGGAAGACGATCTTTCAAGCACGAGATGTTAAACTTATTTACACGTTTATCTTTGAATTTTGATTTATTTATTTTTTTTAAAAAACATGATTGCATGCTTATATTTCAAGGTAAAGCGTAGTTATAGTGCTGTAGGTTTTGATGGAAGCGATCTGCACATATAACATATGTTGTTGTGAAGGACTTTACCTGTGTTTAAAATGCCTTTACTGTACTTTACTTTACTTTACATATTTGTAAACATATTTGTGAGTAGGTAGGACTCCTTCACACGGACCTATAAACGTGCACGTTTTGCTTATTAAGTCTTACCTTGCATCGTTTTTGGCCAAACTGCATTGCTTACACTACTTATCAGCTTATTATGTTCTCCCAGAGGGCGGCAGATGGAGGAAGATTGATGGGGAAGTCCCTAAACACCACAGCCGCTCACTATCATACTGTATAATAGCTTATGGAGCAAAAAATAGCCTCAGCGCCTCAAATCCTTGTGCCTTATTTGTAGTCGATGTGACACGAAACAGGATTATGTAACGCACGGGGGAACCATGCAAGCTCATTGCACAGAAACGATGTGGACAGGAACTTATACAGATGATGATTTTTAAAAACTAACAATAACGACTGATAGATCTGATGATTTGAACTCTGATCCACTCAGTATGAGAATCTCAGTCATGACCAAAATGATGCACGGACTCTAGTAGAGGTTTTAGCAGACGTGAGGTTGCAAATCTAACTTACAGCGTTCATGGATGTTTAAAAGCAATAACAGATCAAGCATACAGTATAAGGTTAACCTGCTTAATATCTTCTTGCAGAATTTTCTGGTTCAGCAGTAACCGAACAAACAGTATGGTTCAGTGCACGGAGGTGACTGATACCGGTTCGTTTACTTTAGTGACTCATTGAAAAAGACTGAATTGTTTGCGAACGAAACATGTCTAGACCTAAAAATCTTAAAAATGTATTTTCAAAGATCTAGAGTAATATACACTGATCAGCCAGAACATTAAAACTAACCTGGCTAATGTCGTGTAGGTCCGCCAAAACAGCTCGGACCCGTCGAGGCATGAGCTCCACAACCTCTCAAGGTGTGCTGTGGTATCTGGTTCGGCCGGCGCATCCTACAGACGCTCGGTCCGATTGAGACCTGGGGAATTTGGAGGCCGAGTCAACACCTTGAACTCTTTGTTATGTTCCTCAACAATTTTTGCAAGTGTTGCACGGTGCATTATCCTGCTGAAAGAGGCCAGTGCCATTAGGGAATGCCGTTGCTATGAAGGGGTGTACTTGGTCTGAAACAGTGTTCAGGTAGGTGGTACAGTACGTGTCAAAGTAACAGCCACATGAATGCCAGGACCCAAGATTTCCCAGCAGATCATTGCACAGATTATCACACCACCTCCACCGGCTTGCCTTCGTCTCCCATGGCGCATCCTGGTGCCATCTCTTCCCCAGGTAAGCAGCGCACACACACACACACACACCACACACACACACACACCCAGCCTTCCACACGATATAAAAGAAACCGTCATTCATCAGGCCAGGCCACCTTCTTCCATTGGTCCATGGCTTCCATGGTCCGGTTCTGATGCTCATGCGCCAATTATAGGTGCTTTCGGCGGTGGACAGGGGTCAGCATGGGCGCTCTGATCAATCTACAGCTACACAGCTCCATACGCAGCAAGCTTTGATGCACTGTGTGTTCTGACTCTCATTCGCAGTATTCACTTTTTCACAGTTTGTGCTACAGTAGCTCTTCTGTGGGATCGGACCAGACGTGCTAGCCTTCGCTCCCCACGCGCATCAATGAACCTTGGGCGCCAATGACCCTGTCGTTGGTTCAGCGGTTGTCCTTCATTGGACCACTTTTGGTAGGTACTAACCACTGCATACCAGGAACACTTCACAAGACCTGCCACTTTGGAAATGCTCTGACTCTATCCATCACAATTTCTCCCTTGTCAAAGTCGCTCAGATTCTGACCTTTGCCCATTTTTCCTGCTTCCAACACGTCGACGTTGAGAACTGACCATTCACATGCTGCCTAATACTGTATATCCCACTCCTTAACAGGTGCCAGATAATAATAAATGAGATCATCAAAAGTTATTCACTTTGCCTGTCAGTGGTTTTAATGTTAAGGTGGATTGGTGTCGATGCATGAGTGTCTCATCCTTATCAACTGAATCATACAGATCACGGTGTGATTTTAGCATATTTCCTAATCCTGAAGTCAATCCCAGGCTACACCACTGATGTACAGTACACTACAGCTGAAGTATGACATGTAAATTGATCTAAAACTTTAAGTGTCAAGATGAGAGGCAGCAAAATAGACAAAATGGATGTTTTGCTATAATCTCTTGTCCAAGAAACAACGTGACGTATAGTAATCGGGTCTGGGAATGTATGAAGGATGTCCTAATTGTGTTTTATGTATCAAATATGAGCCATTCGTAGATAACAGAGTCCTGTACAATAGCTCGCACATGACAGCAACCTTTCCTCTGCGTAAAGCATGTTTATATCAAAAAATTTGGCTTGTTGACATGAAGGTAATTGATTCAAATGGGGTTCCTACAAGTTCAGAAATTGCATTGTTTTTAAAAGGCCTTAGCTCTGACAGAAATACGCCGGAAAGTATTGCATTTGGCGGTAAGCACAGTTTCCCATAGACCAATCTGTTGAACTCAGCTCCGAGCCTCTTGGACGCGAGCTGACTGTTGAGCTAGTGGGAGAGGAGAGATAGCGGTGACCTTGCTCTGAACCCCTGCGCAAACTTGGATTACGTCTGGAGCAGTTGGAGAAAAAAAAAAAAAAACTTAAATGAACTTAGTGATTTAGTGAGGCGGCTTGCAGACGGGTTTTTTTTTTTTTTTTTTTTTAAATAATGATGGTAGGATGGGGGAAAATGAAACTAGGAAGCTAATGGGTTAGATTCTGCACAAAGTATCCAAACGCACCTAGAACAGTGACCTGTTTTGACCAACAAAAAAAAAATCTTCAACTGTCCAGTATCATGGTTTCTTAGCAGTTTGTCTGAGTTGTCTTTGGAGAATGCAGAATATTACCGACAGCCCATCTTTTCAGGCACACTGACATAAACATAAGTAACATGACACAAAGTAACATGTATTTTCTGCTTGCATGGGTTTCTAAACAAGCTTGTGAATGAGAATAGAATCTTTTCATTGACTCGAATCATTTCAGTCTGTTCAGTTAAATGGCTCGATCAGATTTGTGCATCAAGGCATCAGATTACGTCGCATGGATATAACACTCATGGACATGGCTTCCACAAAATGGTAAACTCATATCCAAAGCACTTTACACTGTGTCTCATTCACACACACACCAATGGTAGCAGAGGCGCTAACTTGCCATCGGGAGCAACTTGGGGTTCAGTGTCTTGCCCAAGGACACTTCGGGATGTGGAATCATGTGGGCTGGGAATCGAACCGCCAACCCTACGATTAGTGGACAACCCGCTCTACCAACTGAGTCACAGCTGCCAAACAGTAGAGAACACCGTCGATGAACCACCAATGTGACCAAGCCAGTGCTTGATTATCATACACGATGCTTGCTCAAACCGATTAATTCCCAAAAGGATGTCTAGACAACTAGTGCAGTTGTGGAAATGATCACGAAATTGTAACAGCGCCACCTACACCGTCGGAGCACATATACGACGGCTAATATGAAATAGCATTGAGACTTTCGCAGAACTTTCGGATGAACGAAGATAAGCCCTACTGAATCTTGGTCATGACCATACGTGCAACTGCAAATATGGTTTATGTGGTTTATTGACATAACCAGCTATAAGGACACCTCTGTATACCTCTGTAGTTTTGGAAGGTTTATAGGGTTTTATGTCAACCACCAGTTGCTTAGTGGAGAGAAACGCTGCGACTCGTTTGCATTAGCTAAAAAATTAGACACTTCAGATGTTTTCGTGGACAATTTATTATGAATTATTATTAATTGTACATAATATCTTTTTTTCTACAATAGAATATTCGTTTTGCATGTGGGGTTTTTTTTTGTTTGTTTGTTTCAGTAGGAAAAACACTACCTTTTTATGTAAATAAGCTTTAATATACCAAAATAAATAAAGAGAATAAATCTTAGTTCTAACATTTACGATAAAATAGAAATGCACTAATGGTAATATATCGACTATATCGTTATTTAATATAGAATCAGTTTACCGTGATAATTTTGTAAAATATGCAATTCTCTGTAAAAAAAATAATAATAATAAAAAATAATCATGATATGTCTTACAGTTGTTATTTTTTTTGAGGGGGAGGGGTGATAAAAGCCTGACCTGGAACATTCTTGTGAAGGACTTCTTCTTCAACGTGCTCCTTTAATATTTAGAAACAATATGAAAGCAAACTTGGGAGAAAGCTAGAAGATATTTTGACACATTCAGCCTTGTGATTTATTAATCATGACACATTTCTGCAGCGTGGACCTCAACAAATTTTTCATCCTGGTTACAGGCAAGGACTTCCACACCTCACAGATGTTTAAAAACCACATGAAAGTAAAACACATCATGTAAAAAGACACGAGTACCAAATTTTAATTCTTGTCCTCTGAACATGAGAGGAGCGAATCTCGGTCATGACGTCACGAAAAGATTCACTGAGTCAAGGGGCGTGGATCCGGTTCGCCCGCAAATACAACTCGGACTAATAAGACAAACAAATAAACGTCTGACGTTAACCTACGTAAAGTTTCTGTTGCGATAATCATGAAATTGCTGTGGGGAAATGTAGGGAAACGTAGTGCTTTGGTTTGCACATTTCAATTTTTCAGCAGCAACTCGGTGAAAGGAATGATTCGGTGTATCGCAGTGACTCATACTGATCCGTTTACCTTAGTGACTCATTCGAAAACAACTGAATCATTTACAAACCATACATGTCTAGCGATAACATCTTCCAAAAACATCTAGTCATAAAATTACAGTTTAATCTCGAATCCAGAGAACGCTTGTATTAGTTGGAACTTGGAAAGTATTCGAATGAAACAAAGTGAGTCAACATGGAATCTGAATCATGAGGCTTCTGGAACAAAAACTACCTCAGTGAAGAAAAAAAAAAAAAAATCTTGAGTAGAGAGGACCTGTCCTTGTACAGCTGAATCATCTTTGTTTTGCAACCACAGAGTATTCGGTAGTGTTTTTGCACTGAGACGTGTACCTGAAGGAATCTAGGAATGTTAGGAATGCTAATATACACGACACACTCTATGTCCATCAAGTAAAGATAGAAAGAATATTTTCACACTTGTTGGACTGGAGTTTCAAACACACGTGGGTTCAGTCAGGGGTGGACAAAAAAAGTGGACAAAAGTGTAGATAACGTGCCAAAATCTTACTAATCTTACTTAAGTTGCTACTTTTCAATGTTTTTAACTGATGAAATTAGTGGTGTTTTCATATATATATATATATATATATAAAAGTCACTTTTATTACTTAGAACTGTTTTTTCGTTGTTTGTTTGTTTGTTTGTTTTAAAGCAAGTACACTGTTTTGCCTAAAAATATCATTCATCCATCTTCTATACCGCTTATCCTTTTCAGGGTCACGGGGAACCTGGACCCTCTCCCAGGGAGCATGGGGCACAAGGCGGGGTACACCCTGGACCGGGTGCCAGTCCATCGCAGGGCACAATCACATACACACTCACACACCCATTCACACACTACGGACACTTTAGACACACCAATCAGCCTACCACGCATGTCTTTGGACTGGAGGAAACAGGAGTAAACGGAGGAAACCCCCGCAGCGCGGGGAAAACATGCAAACTCCGCACACACAGGGCCAGGGTGGGAATCGAACCCAAAATATCATACAGTTTACAATAATTACCATTACCTAGAATTTGAATCGCAGCCTAGCCAAAAATGTTAGCCACTGGAATCGATGCTAGTCTAACCAGGCATTAGCAAAACAAACAAACAAACAAACAAAAACAGCAAACGGATTTACTTAGTATAAATATAACCAGTTAATGTTAGCAAATTAGCAAACATTTACCTCAACATGATGGATTAGATTAGTCCATTAAATGGACCTAATGCTTTCTGGAGAGGTAAAGGACACAAGTCTTTTGTACAAGTCTTTATTTACTTCAGCATATTGAAACAATTTACTGAGGTAGGTCTTGGGGTGCTCATCCTCAAGTTCAAAACTGTAGATTATCCATATTCACACACGGATAGATGTACTAACGTACTAACTAACTAACTAACTAAATGTACTAACTACATTAGTACAGGTACATTCACTTTCAATAACAATAAATTCACCAAACTATTGTAATTCCTAAGTATAGTAGCAAAGTACAATTACTCAAGTTTCGTTCATCCCTGGGTTCAGTCAATTTCAATTCTTAGTCAAAAGACCAAACAGGCTGGAAAACTGAAAGGGTGGAAAAATTCTGGCAAGCTAACTTTCCTACAGCACACTGATAATGAGTTAAACCATTTCGAGAAACTGACTGACTTGTTCCCGTTCTCATTTATTATCCTCACCTGAACACTGAAAGAACTTCTGTTTTTGTTAGTGGAACTTATCAGTGCTGAGGGGAGTTCGCTTCCTCCTTTGCATTTGAACTTTTCCTCAGGGTTAGCACACACAAAACACACAGAAACCCACTACAGTCAAAGTCTTCAGAAAAAGGAAAACAGAGGTCTTAGTAACGTGGATGTCACGTACTCCGTATCATTTCTTAAGCCCACGATGGAGCCAGTTGTCAGTTGTGACGAATGCTAGGTCTTCCGCTTTCACAGAGTGAGGACATGGACTTTTGCCCTTCCTTCTTTTCCTAATGTACACCACAATCCCGTTCTGCTCTGCTACTCTGCTCTTTCTCCAAACTTTCATATGTTATACCTGTCTATTTTACAAATAACAACCTTACTATCTCTATAGACGACACTTTTACAAAAAAATCACAATGCTGATTTTTGAGTCGTAGTCATAGGGATCACGTGGAGAAAAACAACGTGAACTCAAGTAACATCATTTAAATAACACACTTAAAAAAAGAATTATGGATGTTAAAAATGAAACCACATGCCTCGCGTTGAAAATGAACACAAAAATAAATTAATAAGGTGTCAAAACTATTCAATTTAATTAGTCATGTAAAAAAAAAAACATGAAATGTATTGTCATGTAAAAACATCATGTGAAAATTAATTGTAAATCTAAATGACAGTTGAAATGAATTAGTTGTATAAAAAATAAATGAGTAATGTAAATATCACGTGCGAAAAGAAATGAATTGTGTAAAAGTCATATTTGAAAATAAGCTATTGTGTAAAAATCACATGAAAATAATCGTGTAAAAAATCAATTAACTGTGAAAAATCATGTAAAAATTAATCTTGTGAAGTTAACTTGAATTGTGAAAAAAATCACGTGAAAATAAAGGAATTGTGAAAAAAAATTACATGTGAAAATGAACCATGTAAAAGTCACGTGAAAATTAATGAATCATGTAAAAATCATGTGAACAAATTAATCTTATAAAAATTTATGGAAAATGAATTCATTGTGTAAAAAATCCTGTGAAAATATATTAACTGTGAAAAATCACATGTAAAAAAAAAAAAAAGATCTTGTAAAAAATAACATTTGAAATTAAAAGACGTGTAAAAACAACATGCAAAAATTAAAGAAATTGTGGAAAACAATTTTCACGTGAAAATGAAAGAATTAAAGTTAAAAAAAATCACATATGAAAATAAAAGAATTGTGTAAGAGTCACGTGAAAACAAACGAAGTATAAAAAACAACACATCCGAAAATTAATCAAATTTATATTTTAAAACTCGTGTGAAAATTAAAGAATTGCGTAAAAATCATTTGAGACTTAATTCATTGTAAAAAAAAAAAAACATCTGAAAATGAATTAACTGTGTAAAAATCTTACACGTGAAAATTAATTGTAAAAACTCAAGTACAAAATTTAAAAATTGTGTAAATTTTTAATCTTACATGTCTTACAGGTAAGACATGCAAAAATCTTACATGTAAGACATGTAAAAATCTTACATGTGAAAATGAACCGTGTAAAAATCACGTAAAAATGAATGAATTGTGCAAAAAATCACGTGGAAATCAAAACAAATGCATGTGAAAAATGTGTGAAACAATAAGTAAAGTGTAAAAAAAAAAGGGTCAGATTCACTTTTGAAATGTTTCTGTAAACGGTATATATATTTCCTGACAGAACTTGTTGCGTGTTGCCGTCTCTCACCTGGGCTAAGTTGTGTAATAGATGACTGAATATCAGCGCTCTTAGAAACGTGGACGAAACTGAACTCGAAGCACAGACGGCGATGTCTCTGCACTTTCTCATTTGCGTAGTAGCACTGATTCTAACTGATGGCTTGATTTGCAAGACTCATCTGAAGTGACCTACTTTGCTTAGATGCATCTGTGAAACTCCCACATATTACTGTCAGGTCACATCTGTTTCACATTTAGCTCATTGAGTGCATCGCTAATGTTACCCTAGAACCTCAATATTCCCCGAGAGCTCTGTAGTAAGTGTGTACTTTTTGCAGTTGGGCAATAATTACTTTTATGAAATGAATATTTAATGAATAATACTGCGTAGTAATGTTCATATCCACATGTTAATAGAATGTAAGTAATCAAAGGCATGAAATATTTACTGTCATTACAACGATACAGAAAAGGCAATGTAATGTGAAGGGGTGTAGGGCCATAAGTTTGGTCGTTATCTCGAGACATGTTGGGTATTGATTTAAACTTGTCTAGGATTTTTGGGATTTTTACTCCCAGGTCTTGGTTTCAATTGAGAGTTTGTCAAATTAATATTCGTGTTGTTCTTTCTTGTCACATGCACAAAGATTGACACTAAGTCATTCCATCCATCCATCCATCCATCTTCTATACCGCTTATCCTTTTCAGGGTCACGGGGAACTTGGAGCTTATCCCAGAGAGCATCGGGCACAAGGCAGGGTACACCCTGGACAGGGTGCCAATACTAAGTCATTCCTTCTTCTAGAAAACAGCCGAATCGTCGGTGAAATGCGCAAATGTTAATGTAAAAGCTTGGCCTGGATAAGAATTTGATAGTTTTCCATCTCAATCTTGACATGCTTTCATTTGGACTGGATCTTGACCCCCTTAAGACTCAATCTCAGCCATTCCTGGTCTTGGACTTGATGATGGTGGTCTAATGAGGTGGATGTGTCTAGGAGCAACAATGAACAAAACTGACTCATAAAAAATAAAAATAGCTAACTAAAAGTTTTGCATACTATGATATACTGTAGTTATTAACTGTATAATATAAGGTCATTATGTATCTACTTAACCAACTTTCTGAGAAAATCCATCAGATGTTGCAGAGGCTGAAATCTGGCAAACAGCCGGGATTTTTTTTTTTTAAACTGGTTTTAGCCACAATTTTGTTTGTCTGCCTATAACATAATTTGACAGTGTAACGTTAAGAAACCGTATATTTGCGGCAAAATGTCGTCGATGCTCGTCAAAATGAAATCTCGAAATGTCGTTTTTTCCGCCTTTGAAGGTAACCAGACATTAAAATGCTAGAACTTTGCTTGTGTCCATCTTTTCACATAACTCCTCTTTGACAACACTGCAAAAGAATGAAATGTATTCAGGGCAAAAGGTCAGCCTTGGACTATGAGCTAAGTAGATAAAAACAAGTGGTCTTCTGTCATGGGCTACAGGAAGAAATCCAAATGGTGTACTGTATGGTGAGCAGGTTTTATTGTGAGGAATACATGATTCATCATCCTAGTCCATAGCATAGGTCAATACACAAGCAGGCAGCAACAAATGAGGATATTCCTTATATTATATAAACAGAAGAATGATTGAGAATCAAAACCAGTAAACACAAAATAAAGAAATGAACCACTCTGGCAACCGTGGTATAGATGTTTAAAAAAAAAAAAAAGGAACTTATATCACAATAAGGTTTTGCGCTGAGGCAAATAAAACTCTGGGTGTAAATAAGCAAGACACAGAACAGGTGCACACATTTGGGGAACAAACCAATGACTGGACAAGGGGTGTAAACAAAGGCAGATTATACTACAAACAAAAGCCCAATTATCTCACACTTGGAATGACTGCCATGATGAGTCCATGTTCTTAGAAAATCTTATCTCCATTTCTATCCATTTCCATTCCAATCGAACAATCTACTCAAGAGCCTCCATGCCCAAACCCCTTCCAGCTTCATCCAGAGATCCAGAGATGGAATTTTTTTTTAGGGATGACTCAGCTAACTTGACAAGAAAGACAAACGTGCTTAAACTGAGGAGGTTCTGGCCACTGCTGTTGAGTGGTTTGAAAAGTTCAACAAGGCTCATGGGAGCATTAAATTAGTCTATGCACGTATATGAAATGTCACATTTCCAGCATATTCCTATCATTTAGATATCTATCATCAACACCTTTCAGCCCTGATTTGACTCCAGTGTGGTGGGAAGTTTTGTTCCAACTCCTCTGTCAGTCAGAATAGACTACCTGGGTTCAGGGAGCATCCAAGAGAACACCCTGACAATAAATCTTTACATAGGACACCGGAATATAAAGAACGTATCACTCCTAGTGACTGCCTCGCTAAAAGCACCTCATTTGACTTGGACGCCTGGGAGAAAGATAAGCCTGAAGCTCTTTATTCCTAGTTAACCTATAAATTCCCATCTCTCACTTTCTCCACTAGTGGCGACGTTTCAGCACCCAATACCTCCACATTTCCTCCGCACAATTCAACAAGTCCTACCCAAGAGGCTTTAATTTAGTAGGGTCCAAGTTCTCAGAGTTCTCCCAACATTTTACATTTAGACAATCACTCTCCATGCCGTTTCGTTAAGGACGTGGTCTGTACCTTCAAATAATCTTTAGACATCGATGGTTGTGTCAGCGTGATATCCCTTGATCCAATAGCTCTGGCTTCAGTGTACTTCCATCACTTTGCAAGACCCCAATTCCAACTAAATGTTTTTCATTCCTGGCGACAAAGACAATCAATCAGTTCTTCTAGAAATGACTGAAATTTGTATACATTTCATATTTTTCACGACTGATCTTTTGACCTGGACTGGCGACATGATGAATCAAGCCTGAAAATATACTTGGACTCGGTAACAAACCAACCATATGTTCCTCAAGAATCTTGAGGACAATCTTGGCAAGCCCTCCTATAAGAGTTTCAGAGGTGCTCTGTCCTAGTGCTAGCAGATTAGTACAAGAGGTTGCAGCTACATTGCTAGATTTGCTAAACGAGTCCTTGTCCTGATGAAAGGCAGAATAAGTTAAGGGTTTGCTTGTAGTGAACGAGCAAATATTCACTGCCTTTAATGCTCATGTCATTGTTTCAGAATCTGATGCAAATAATTATAATGATAATGAGTCTTTATTGGTCACACATACATTACAGTACAGTGAAATTCTTTTCTTCGCATACCCCAGCATGTTAGGAAGTTGGGGTCAGAGCGCAGGGTCAGCCATGATACAGCGCCCCTGGAGCACAGAGTGTTAATGCACTGTGATTCAACACCATCACAATGTAGTCTTTATGGATTATAAATTAAATTAGTACTTGTTGGCAAGTTGGTAACCAAGACATCCTTGATATCTGGGTAGGAACTCCTGGAGGTATTTGAAATGTTTTAAGTTCTTAGTTTTCTTTAGGATTGGAAATCATCTTGGCCAATAAAACATGTGTCAAACAAGTACACAAGAATGCTTACTGAGAAATTCCCAAGGTGACACGACTACATCTATAATCCTGTTAATCTTTACATCTCAAAATGGTTCAATTCATACCTTATAAATGGATTCCATGGTCTTTGTTAAATGGAGAAGCAGTTACAGCATGTGTAGTAACTTGCAATTCTAACAGCTACTGTATGTATTACCAAATAGGAATATGTGAAGTATGTTTATTTTATAAACAATTTGGTGGAAATGGAGCTAAATCTTTCTAGGAAACCACAAATGGCTGTGATCTTATCACATCCTCTGGCAGTTTAGAGAAGACTGAACTGAGATCAGGTAGAGAACCCTCCCGGGGAGCAGTTATAGAGCCTGAGGCTTCCAGCTTTAGCACAGTCGGTCCAGAGGTCGTTGTACTGTTTACCCTGGCTGATACGTGGTCTTTCAACCTGAGATGGGAGCGTAACGTTTTGACCTTCTTACTCACTGAGTAAATCTTGAGTTCCAAGTGCAGGAAAGCCAGGAAAGCTGAAATAAGCCAAACTATTCTCCTGTATAAGCAGCTCTAAGGCTGTTTTTTACATTTGCACAGTTTGGTCCGTTGAAGCTCTGGTGTGTGGTACAGTTCGTTTGGGTAGCTGGGAACGTTTTGGTACATGTGATCAATAAAGACTCATTATTTTGTTCATATTTTGGGAATTTGAACCAACAAAATTTGTTATTTGTTTGTTCATTAAAAATTCCATTCAAGACAAAGAAAGGCTCTTGATAGCTGCTATAATGAGTGATAACAGGAACTAACTTGTTTGGTTGTTTTTTTTCACCCCCACTACATTAAATGTATAAATAATATATAAATATATACAGTGTGCGAATTATACATTGACTTTCAGGGGGTTCAGCTTTTTTCAGTTAACTAGTTCGTGTAATGCAGATGTGCGCTTCAGTGAACCCCTGTCCTGTATGCTTAAAACAGCACATGAACACAACACTGTTGAATACAGTGCTGTTCAGCTTTATGTGACGAATATTGCCGCGAATACATGGCGTGATGAATACAAGATACATGTATTTCGCCTACTATATAGTAGGTAAGTACGCGGTTTGGGACGCAGCCCACGGCTTCAAGCAGTCGTCTATTTGCACGTACAGCACGACAAATAATTAACCGCACTCGAAGCGTTCGTAAAAATTCAAACTAAAAACACCCAAAACTGTATACGGTACCATAACGAAGACGAACTGTATGTTTATACGTGAAATTCTGGAGGGAACGTCAGACGGCGTGGCGCGGTGACGTAATGACGTGTGCCGTCAATCGATCTATGTTCTATAACACGTAAAACAGGAACATGAACGGAATATTCTAAAAGTGACTCATGTAAACACCTTAATCAGAATATTGTCTTATTCAGAATAAGGTCAATAATTAGATGTAAACATAGTCACTGATTATTTTCCTATAGCAGCATAGCCCGAGTGTTTTACTCCTTACATCTATATACATCCGTGTAATATCCAGCTGCAGTAAATGTATTTATTTAATCATTTATTGATTTAAATGTACTTATAGTAGACTGAAATGGAAAGAAACTGCATTAAAACCTTTCAACTATAAGGACGAACCTGTGTTTGTATGTGGCACTGGGTTCTCCCGGGATACAGGCGCTGTCTTGTGCCAACCATAAATTTCCACCAAAATAAATATTTGTTCTTTCATTTTGCCAGCCTTAAATATTCAAAGCATGGTTTGTAATTTGTCTCGTTCCAAGCCGGCACATACGCAACCTGGCAAGCATGTTTCCATAAATATGTGTTGCTTTAAACACAAAGAAATTCCTGCTCTGAAAACTCACGTCCTCAGCTCCGGGGTCAAACGCAGATAATCGTTCTGGCGTAGGCCTACATGATGGGGGTGGGGGTGGTGGGGGGGGGGTGTCCTTGAGGGAGCTGAGGGAAATGAGCATGCAGCAAATAAACAATTTTCTTAAAAAGGAAGCCACGGCTTTTTTTTTTTTTGCGGATATTATCATTTGATTAAACTTCATCGCCTATAGAAACACTTTTGCCGCACGAAGCACTTCCTCTCCGTCGAAGGTCTGGTGTTTATTTATGAAGAACACGCTGATTCGGTGAACTCTTGCCTGACGACCTCTGCACTTGTGCATGTCGAAGCTCCAAATTCCATCTCGTAGGCCTACTACCAGTTGTACGTTGCACGGCTTTCGCAAATATTTCAGGGGGAAAAAAATCTTTTAGCCTAAATCCCCTCACTGATCCTAACACTCTATAAACTCCTCTAGTAATATGTCATACAGCCCAAGTGCGCAGCTTAATGCTTCTAGATAAATCTTCTTCAGCTACAGAGCTGCGCGGTGACAGGAACAGGGAGCTGGAACACGATGTGACGTTACAGCACTGTAAGTGAGTTCTGTCCGCTTGTGCCAAAGTTGTTATTGATGCCGTGTGTTCCCAAGTTCCTGAGGTTTATGTTGTGGCTGGTACTTTGATTCCAGAGAGAGAGAGAGAGAGAGAGAGAGAGAGAGAGAGAGAGAGGGGGTATACACAGTTCAAAAGGGCAGCAAGGAGCAAGTGTTTACTCTGTGGAAACGCTTGTCTGGGCTGGTCTTATGACGGTGTTGCAATTGAACAAACAGAGACATAAATTGACCAATGAGGAAAAAAAGAGAGAAAAAAAGTCACTCAAAGTTGACCAAAATATAAGGTGTTTTTTTTTTTTTTAAACACAGCAATGAATGGAATTTCCTCCCAAAATATTTCATCACTGAATCACGTTCAGTCCACACACACATTCACACACACACACACACACACACACACCTCAGATTCTCTTTACACCACGAATTTCAACACAACACTGTATCTGCCTGTGTAAAAGAATGCACTCAGCTAGCACACAAAAGAGCAAGACGTCCTCGATCAGTCGTAAATCAAAGTGCAACCCCCGGGTCAAAGTTCAGTGCACTTATAAGCCAAAGTTCACATCAACCAATAACACTCCTAACCTTAGATCAGACGGAGGCCATAAAATCCAGAAAGCAAAAAAAAAAAAAAAAAAAGGAGTGGTGATCAATCTCTGGAAAATCGCTGTTTTTTTAAGAAATAAAACACTTGGGCGTGTGCTGTTATAGGAAATTAATTAACGGCACATCACGGTGTGATGAAGCAGAGTTCCTCTTACCCCGTACAACATTGATTATTTTCCAATAACAGCATGTTATGAAGGGTTTTATTCCTACAGCAATTTGCCAACGATTACAATTCTTACTATATTAACAGAACAACACTTTTTATCCAGTCTCAGTTCCAATTAATGTTGTGTACATTTAAAGCACAAGTTATAGCCACTGTAATCAGTCACTCCCTCACCAGCCTCTCTTTCCTGTCCCAGAAGGCTTACTGACACTGGAGACTCCTTCCTTAAATATCAAATCAATGTCTCCTTACAGGAAACCTTCACCCCTTTGATTATGGCTGATGACAGGTTTTTGTTCTTTCTTATGTAAAAACGTGTTTATTTCATGGTTTATCAAAAGGCTTCGATTATTATGCGGAGGATATGGACGAGCTGTTGCTATAGAAACAATATCGCGTTCGAAGAAGCACGGAGACGCGACTAAGCCCGAGAGTTGGAGTGTGTGCGAGTACTCGGATGTTTTGGAGTTTTTAGTAACGTAAATGTCAAATGATACCAACTGTATAAGTCGAAGAAGGCTAACTTACAATAATAATAATAATAATAATAATAATAATAATAATAATAATAATAATAATTCAAGCTGCGAGTAGTATTTTCGGGGCCCAAGCACTGAGACTCAGTGAGCCGCACGTTCACAGACACGCTACAATTGTTGCCTAAAATGCGCTCCAATTGTTGATTTGTTCATTTATTTATGTTTTTCCAATCAGTCTGGTCCTTTTTTCCCCCCTTTGTGCAAGTTTAGACAGGTCTCAAGATGATGTGAGCCAAATTTGGTGAAGATTGGGGGGAAAATATGGAAGAGGAGGAGCAAAAAATGGCACTTAGTTGGCTTTTAAATTTTGGACACGTGGTTAAGAAGTTATAACCATAAGTGTATTTCCAAATTAGGCCCAAATTTGACCCAGTGGTGGCACTAGAGCGCTGGCAGCACTTGGCCCCAAATTTTGTCTGAATTTTCCTTAGACCCTCCCCAATCAATTTCACAACTTTTTTACCAGACAGTTCTGCCAAACACACCCCAGCCAGAAGAAGAAGAAAAGGTACACACCTTCTGTGCTTGGCCCGCTAATATTCCTAATCATAAGCATAATAATGTACAATAATAACCGAATAAACGATGTAACTGAGTACTTAAAACAGTCCAAAAGATAACCACGTGTCAAAACAGAGCTTGCTTAGAGAGAGATCAAATAAAAGGAGATAGCCGAGCAAGCTCCAGTATCAGTGTTCAAATCTTAAAAGGGTGACTTTCAGAAATTCATCATTCATACTGCTCAGAAAGCCCTACAGCTACTTTTGTGATCAGATCTATCGGACTGCAAATGTATTTTTTATTATTCGTTTTGCTTCAGTCAGCAGGGACGACGGTACACCCTGAAGACGGAGCGATATTACAGCGTGTCACGTGGATCGTCGATTATTTCAACAGCTTATCTGTTGTTATCTGTTGGCCAGCATGATAACCAACAAGAAGCACTCTGCAAATGAAACATCAGAATCCAAAAATGCCTTCACATTTGCATACTAAAATCTGAAAAAAAAAATCAAGAAAGAAGAACCAGATTGATCAATTGAAAAACAAACAACCCCCCCCCCCCAAAAAAAAACTAGAAAAGGTTGTCGATTAAAGTTCCTGCTCTTGTTTATTTGTCCAGTGTGGGTGAATTCGCAGCATTTGCAACATTGGCAGTAAAACGCTCGGGTTTTTACGGGATTAAAAACAGTTGGCATGCCCTTTGCTCAACAAGTCTATTCAGCACACGGAAAAGGACGTGAAGAGACACAGTGTTTCATGAAACGCAGAAAAGAAATGTACAAAACGTCTTCCATGTTGCGGTCAAGACAAATCGGTTAAGGATCAAACACAACAGTGCAGCCCACTTGAAATTTGGTAGGGATAAAATAAACATCAACAGACTTGCTCTGGAAATAGAATGAAGCCTTCTGTGTTTGAAAATGAAACGATCGCCCCAAAAATACAGCCATAAAATACAAACACGCTAATGCGACATAAAATATGAAAACACCTCTAAGAAACACACCACATTTTTTTTTTATAAATGAAATAAATAACTCTACAGGATATAAAAAAAAAGAAAGGAAAAGTAAGGATTGTCGAATGTTGATTGTGTTACTCACACACACACACACACACACAACAACAACAACATGATAACTAAAAGTTCTTCCACTTTGGTGGGAGAGGTTCAGCTTCATTCGGGTCTTCTCTAAAGGTCCTTCTAGTGCTCCCGAGACGCTACTTAAAGTCAAAACACGTCTAAATGGATCATCCGGGGATAACCATATATCTACTCTGAAGCTCTTGAGCCTCCATTTGGATCACGACTCAGTGAGTCACTTGAGTCATGAATTATTTTAACAGCTTATTTGTGGCCAGGATGATACCCAAATAGAAGAAGAAGAAGAAGAAGAAGAAAAAAACACTCTAAATAATAAAACCAAAATCCAAACGTTTTCTTTCCTCAATGTATATATTTAAGTATATTTCATTGTGAGAAGAAAAAAAAGGATAAACAATTCAAATAAAAAATATTCTAGTAGTTGCATACCAATGTGTTACGTTAGGTAGTTATGTCATATCAAGGAAAAAAAAAAAAGAAAGAAACCTTTGCAGTTGTGTGCTGTAACCAAAAAAATAATAATAATAATAATAATAATAATAATAAAAAATGCACCAGAAAAGAGTTTCTGAGTGCGGTTTGTTCTGAGATATCGGTTATTGTTTTGTTTCTGTAATTGAACGGTATGAAATTTTCGTCCTCGATAATCAGCACAACAACAGTAGAAGTACCGTTTAACATTAAAGTAAAATCACACTTTTGATTTGACACGTGAAGAATCAAACAAGAAGCTAAAAAAGCGACGAGATACCCTGTTTTAAACCATTAGAATTACAGCCAAAATTAATAATAAGAGATTTTTTTTTTCCTTTTTTCTTTTTCTTTTTTTTTTCTTTCTTCTTTTTTTTTTTTTTTTTTAAACAGAAGATCCTGCGCAGACTAGGATCGGTCAGCTACACCGACAGCAAACACAGACATGCTCATAAACAGGGAGACTTCAAAACAAGGAGCAAGGCTTCGGTCCTACACTAACAGGCTTTATCTTTATTTGACAAATATAAGCATTAATCTTAAACAGCCAGCATTATAAATACAATTTAATTCATTCAGGATGGAGGGTGGTGGGTGGGTGGGTGGGTGGTTGGGGGGGGGAAGGCGGGTGTAGGGGGTTGGCACAATCTTCAATTCCAGTTTTAACGATTTTAAATTTAACATAAAAAAAAAAATACTTTCCGGAAAACTGATAAAAAGAAATTCTGACGGAAAATATTTCTCTTCTGATCATTTCAGATGCAATGAAAAAATCCATTAGAAGTCTATATATATATATATATATATATATATATATATATATATATATATATATATATATATATATACATACATACATATACACACACACACACACACACACACATATATATATATATATATATATATATATATATATATAAACACACACACACACACACACACATATATACACACACGAAAAAGCTGTTTTGATCCATATACTCCACGGAGCGATACTCGTAGTGCAGTGTGTGTTTCAGAAAAAGAAAAAGTACCAAAGGCACGTTCTGGATTGGGACTCGTAGTCTTCATTATCAACATCCAGAGAGTGTATTTCCAAAAAAAAACTGGAGTAGTAGGATTTTTTATTTTTTATTTTTTTGCACAAGCTCTCCAAAGCTGAAGAAAAGTCGTGAGCACGGAACGAGGGTTTTTTTTTTTTTTCTTCTCATTCTCAGGGTGACTCCAGACCCGTGATGAAAGCAGCCATTTTAGAAAACAAATGACAGGGATGATGTGGAGAGGTGGAGTAGAGCGATGAGGAGCTTTTTAATCCCACACAGGTAAGTGTCAGGCCAGAGCCATGGGGCACCACGTGTCACCACGTACAGACGCCGCCACGTCGCTGGTGGACATTAATCCCACGTTAGTGTACAGACCCTCCTGGCCAGGGTACTTCACAATGGAGCCTGTGGTGCCTGGAACTTCTATGTGACCCACCATAGTAGAGGAATTCACCTGGAATCAAAATAAAATACATATATTTAATAATAATATCAATAATAATAATAATAATAACCATATGTTCCATTTCACATTTAGAAATAACATATTTTAAGCCCTGTTAAAATAGTATAAAGAAAAAATGTCATTAATAAATAAATGTAAAAAATGAAATACTACTGATAATAAAGTAAATATTTAAGAAATTACATATAATTACATAGAATTGTTTAGAATTACCAGATGACCAGTTTAACCAGTTTAACCAGTAAAATTCTTTTGTCAGGTTCCTCAATAGAATCCACATAGAACCTTTAAAGTACAAACTAAAGAAACCTTAAAGAATCTAGATTTAACATACAGTGTATGGTGGACTGCTGCCATGGTAACTAAAATACAGCATATAGATCCTTTCTGAAAACAAAATCTTTCTTTAGATATTTTTTTTTACTATTTTTATAGATTTGATTTCATATAAACTGTAATTGCATGAGTGTAATAGTTGAGGAGTGTTGCCATGGCAACTAAAATGTTTAGATCATTTCTCATAAATAAATCATATTTTTTAACATATATATATATATATATATATATATATATATATATATAACATTTTTATATATTGTATTACGTGTTAAATGTGATTATATGAGTTGCATGCATGAGTGTTGGCATGGTAACTAAAATGCATGTATAGACCGCTATACATTTCTCAAAATGAAATTCGATTTGATATATTTGTTTATATTTTCATATTTCATTTCATATCAAAATGTGCTCATATGGAATGTATGGACGAGTGTTGCCGTGGTAACTACAGCTCGTAGATTATTCCGCATAATAAGATCATATTGTTCTGAATGTATATATATTTTTTAAAACATTTTTTTTTATATACTGTATTACAAATCAAATGTGCTTATATGGATTGTATGGAGGGGAGTTGCCATGGTAACTAAAGGTTATAGATCGTATCTCAAAATAAAATCATGTTTTATATATTTTCCAAAACATTTCTATACATTTTTGCTTCATAGCAAATGTGATTCTAGGATGTTTTAGAATCATTTTATATTTTCCTACATTTTTATTTTTAAAAAATTACATTATTATATATTATTATATAGTAGTTACAGTTCTAGTTGCGTCCTATCAAGGGGTAACATTATATTACATATATATATATATATATATATATATATATATATATATATATATATATATATATATATATATATATATATATGTTATATAACACATGCTATAACCGAGGTCACAGCCACCTGCGCAGATGGAGGACTGTTCTTCGAGTTCTCTTCTGAAGCAGAAGATGATGATGATGTTGGAGTCACGGGGACAGAGCTGCTTCCTGCTGATCAAAACAAACCCTCTGTTAGATTACAGGCATTAAACTCAACACATAAACTCTTATTGTGATCTTTCATTCCTGTCACTGACCGGACGACCCCTTTGTTTTGTTCAAGTTTTTCGGTTTTCTTTTTCTCGTCTGAATACCTTCCTTCTTCATAGCCAGGGGTCGTGGTACCTAATGAAACACAGGTGGAGATTTTAGCTGACGTTCTCGCGTTATTTCATGTAGAACTCAGATCGGAGTGTGTCGTTAGAAGTCATGTTTGTGGGCTACGCACCCCGTGTAATTTGGTGTAAAGTCCACAGGCGTTGCACACCGGTTCCCCCTCTGCGTTTCTGCGCCACAGGGTCGTAGTGCTGGTCTGGCAGTTTGCACAGGAAAGACCGACTCTTCTGGAAGATGACTGCATACACACACACACACACACACACACACACACACACACACAAAAAAAAAGCAATCGCCCGTTAACTTTCAACAGCTTTCGACTTTCAACAACTTTGATTTCTTTCTTATCTCACCGGAAACATTGATCACTCTGGCGTATCTGATCTATAACTGATACGCGAATAAATCTGCATCGTTTTAAGGTTTTTGTGTTCCGTTTTCAGACGGAAGACCGAAATAGCTTCTGTTACACTTTTCTGATAGCATTCAGAGGAATTTCCTATAGTTTTGCAGCTGCAGACTCCTTTACGAGTAAAAAAAAAACAACATTATTTTCTGAACTTCTTGAACATTTAACTCGTGATTCAAAAGTGTGCGAGAATATTTCATCTATTTATTTATTTTTTGAGCCGGAGAGCTTTTAATTCTTGAAATTTCCACTAACAGAACACGCTCGGTCCAAGATGACCAGCTAATAATAAATATCGATAAACTCGATCATAAATATAATATAATATAATATAATATAATATAATATAATAACTTTGATAATGATGGGTTATGTTTTTTCCACCACTATAACAAAATAAAATGACAGGCTATGCTTCACAAACTTTAATCACTGATTCAGAGGCTCAAAAAAAACAAATATTCAAAAATATAAATTACAAAAAAAAAAAAAAAAAAAAAACCTAATAATTAATTATTGAATGATGTTGCAGAATAAATTGCACTTCACAGAGCGTGCTGTAATCTAATATTTAGATAAGTATGTGCTGCAAATCACAACACACCATAAACCTTCCATCAAAAGTTATATTTATTATTGCTTTGTTATGATTATTAACCCGTTTTAACTGGTCTGTTGAAACCCAAAAAAACAAGTAGGTGTATGAATAATGTCGCTTGGACCTACACTCAGAAATAAAGGTACCAAACGGTACTTTTCCCTGTACGGTCGTAGTATTAATGGTACATATTTTGTACTACTTATCTTTCACCTTGAAAAGTTAATAGTTATAGTTCACCTTGAAGAGCAATTTAAATAAAATACATAATTCGACCTTATGGACCACTAAGCCAGTTAAATCCAGACCTCATGCACCTTCTACAAAGATCTACCCTGGATTACTTGCTCTAGACGCAGGGTAAAAAGTACAGTTTGGTATATTTATTTCTCAGAGTGTATCCAACGAATGTGTAGGTGGAACGTTTCGAAATTAGAAGCTCTGTCACATCAATAAATACTGAAAATATTACCACAAACGTTTAAATAATGAACCAAAAATAGCATTGAATAAGTTGATGGCGTTTCTAAAGCTGTACTGAGATCCAGGTCTAGAAATAAAAGTACTCTACCATCAAAGGGTACATCTATTGTACATTTAGTATATATATATTTAAGGCACAGCACACTAAATCTACCTGAACGTACACGATCTGTACCTTCCCAAATAATGCTGCGACAAGGAAATGTACAGTTTGGTAGCTTTGACTCAAAAACAAGTGAAATAATGTCGCTTGGATCTAATGTTTTCAGTTCAGGAAGAGAAATAAACGTAAACATGTAATAACGAGTCTAATATTGATAGAGTTGGGATCACGTTTACGAAATAAATCTGTACGGAATTTATTTTACAGTTAAAAGAGTCCTATAAAGAGTGGAAGAACCAGGTCTAGTGTATACTCTTTCAGAAAGAAACGGTACCAAACTATACTTTTCCTTGTCGCTAGAGTGGTCTCATCAAGGGTACTTCTTCTCTTTCATATGTTATTAAATAATTTAAGGTACATCACTACATACACTACTAATCTCCAAGCAAGTACACCACATGAACCTTTTCCTTACAGATCAAACACACACATTAAAGGTACTAAAGCTGTCCTCCACGTGCTTCCTCCTGAGCAACATGGGTGCAATTCTAAGGGTGCTAATAAATCCATTTTAAGAATATGTGTGTAGGTCATTAAATAAATAATAGGTCTTACAAAGAGTGTGAGAACCCCTGGTTTCTCGGGTTTGTTTTTTAAATATTACGCATAGTATTTTTGTCCTCAGTATTTGTCACGTGCGTTTTCTCCTCTAGCTGTGTATAAAAAAATAAATAACAGCTATTAAGGAAATAAATCTGTGAGGATTTTTTTTTTTTTTTCTCCACATGACATACCCCCCCCCCCCGCTTCCCCTCACCTCCACCACCCCGGGAACATTGTGTGAAATGAGGAGGCTCACCATGCGCTTCTGCGGCTTAATTAATGGTCGGCTCAGGCCGTTCATTTTGCTGTACAGGCCGCAGGCGTTGCAGAGAAAGTGACCGGTGCCGTCGCGCCTCCACAGCGGGGTGGAGATGGAGCCGCAGTTCACGCACTCCCGACTCTCCATCGCGTCGTCGAGGAAATCTAGCACACACACACACACACACACACACACGTGCACGTCAATGAGGCGTAAATTAATCGGCGCTGCGTCTGCCTGCTCTAATTGGGTTCGTTTGTTCCGTCTCGTACCACCTGTGACCATCTTTTCAAGATTTTAACCTCAACCACAACTCATCTGGAAGAATTTATTATATATATATATATATATATATATATATATATATATATATATATATATATATATATATATATATATATATATATATATATTTAAAAATTGCTAATAGATTTGCCAACATCACCTAGCAAATATAACCTTTTACAGAAAACATTTATTTATTTATTTATTTATTTTTAATATTTATTGAAACATTTCCTATATTTCGGAATACGTTGTTCGTTTGGGAATCGGACCTAAAAGAACGAACATTAAATTATATTAAATTATAAAAAAAAATTCACAACAATTAGAGCAGGCCTCAATCGGCTCGTTTTAGAGCCCTTTGGAGATTTTAGGTTAGAATAAAATCCGACATTAGGTTTAATAAAGCTGTTTTGCGTAAAAGTCGGGTAAAATTCATCTCTGCTCGTCTATATAAATCTAGGCTGTATGAATTCCATATTTAACCCATAGTTACTCATATCAGTTATTTAGAAATAAGGATGACGAGGGAATAAAAC
The DNA here is from genome assembly GCF_023375685.1 of Ictalurus furcatus. NCBI lineage: Eukaryota > Metazoa > Chordata > Actinopteri > Siluriformes > Ictaluridae > Ictalurus > Ictalurus furcatus. Next base: position 20,765,960 of record NC_071274.1, read on the forward strand.
GCAGTTTTACTGACAAAAAAAAAAAACGAATTCTTTCAAACCTGATTATAAATCGAGCTTTTCACATCCGCGTTATTACATCAAATCATTTTAATTAGACGCCTTTAGTGTTGAGCATTACTTCTTAAATCTTATAAGACTCAGATTCAAACTGAGTTCACAACACAAGCGTCTATTTACATTCTCTTTTACCATAGGCTATATTATTTTCGATACGTTCGATATATTATTCTCACAAACTCTCAAAAAAAAAACCCAAAACTATTCAGAAGGAAGCTTTGTGGTTTTTATTTGGATTATTGTTGTTGTTGTTGTTGTTGTTGTTGATGTTTTTGTTGTTATGAAGGAATTCTAAAAGATATATTAAGAAACTTTGCATGGTTCATGGAGGCACTTTTAAGAAGCTCTGAAATAAATTCTTCCAGGATAATTTTGTGTTCAGAGAGCAAAATTGACACACGCAAATACACACACACACACACACCAGACTTTGGGAGAGTGTGTATCCTGTACCTGCAGGTCCGGGTCGGATGGAGAGCGGAGACGCTCGGCTTTGTAATGAATGCAGCATGGAGTTATCGAAGGGTCCCGCGGGCCACGCGGTGGGTAACTGGGGCAGTTGAGCTCCCACGTAGGGCGCGTACGGCCCGGTGTAGGAGCCGCTCAGGGGCCGCGACAGATACTGCTCCCTGCCGCTGGCGTTCAGCGCGGTCGGGTAGCTCGAGTCCCTTGCCGTGCCGTTGTTCACGGGCGGGCTTGGTGAGTAGTGAAAGCGGCTGGAGGTCGCGTGTGGGCTCCCGGTGCTGTATGACGACGGGCTCTCGGGCGCGGGTTGTGACCACGCAGCGTGGCTGCTGACCGCGTGGCTCGGTTGCGACACCGCCGCGCTCGACTGCAGGTAAGGCAGACTCGGGATCATTGGGCCGACCCGTGAGGTCGGCACGTACACCGGCGAGTTGGGACTGGAGTGCATGTAAGCTGCCGACGGCGACTCGTAGGCGGCCAACGTCGAATACATGTCGCCGGGGTCCACCACGATCCCTGCCTTGTGCGCGCCGAGCTTGGCAGCCTGGTCCAAGTCCGCGAACAGCGGCACGTCGTCCGAACTCAAATGGTGGCCGAAGGCTGCGTAGGAGGGCAGCGGCCGCGTGTCTACGCGCCGACTCCCCGCTGCGTCCAGAGGCGACGTCCTTAACTCGTCCCTGCGCTCGCCGTGAACGCAGCTCTGCTCGGACGGCGAGCCCGGGTTACTGGACACTTCACGCTTGACTGTGGACCAGCTGTGCTCGCTCAGGTCCATCCAGGAACCGTGTGGTAGCTCGCGGGGTGTGGAAAACGGATACGAGGTGAGTTAGCCTGCAAGGGAGGAAACAAACTTCAGAACAATGTCGAAAAAAAAAAGAATAAAACAGTAAAATGTACGGCATGCTCACATGGAATCAGGTCTAGTATATCACCACACTAACTAACACTGACACTTTCTCAGGATTCTTGCAAAAAGATCTAGATCTAGAAGAAAACTTGCAATATATATATACATATATATATATATATATATATATATATATATATATATATATATATATATATATATATAAAGCAACAGCTAGATATTCAGTTGTCAAAAGTAAACCATAACGCACTGCGCTTCCCAATTATTGTCTCACATTCCCTTGTTTTCAACGCCTTGTTTTTTTTGTCCTTTTCATGATACATTTAGTAACAGTCGATAAGAGTCTGGAATCGGAGGAAAGTCCAATAATTTTACACTCTTCAATATTTTAACGAAACTCTTCAATATTTCAACATCAGCCAATTCAAATGTTTAAAATAAATAAATAAATAAATAAATATTAAGCCTACACAACACAAATGAGTGTCATTTCCAAGATTATTTACAATTGAGTAAGTGAATTGTAAACAATACGAAAAAGTACCCATGGAACAAAATGTCGCTTTTTGATTTTCAGCATTTTAGCATTTTTAAAGTATAAGAATATGTGAACAGAACTGCACCTCATTGCAGATTCTTAGTATAGTCTCCCTGTCCTGCTGAAGAGACTCCAGAGAAGAACTGAATCCATCCGTGTATGACTCAGTGGAGTTGAGCCTCATCATTATTGCAACCAAAAAAAAAAAAAAAAAAACCCACCCCACACACATAGTAATAGATAGGAAACCAAACGCAATATGTCTTTCCAACAAGGAGATAACCGCGTGATAAGACCCTCAGGAGATAAGAGTTAACGGTGACGGCGCACCCAAAGTGCTTTCCAGCAGCGCAGCAGCGCGCAAACAACTTTTACTCAAACATCTGGATAGAAACTCGATGCAAAACTCGGCGTTTATGAAGGAAAAACTTCACCACTGACCTTCTACTGGTGTTTCTCCATCGGTGTGTTGGCGGTATCCAGTGCTCATGTCACCACTGCGGTTCTCCAAGAACATTTCCGAATGAATGCTTTAGTGGACTTGAAACGACGTTTACAAGAGGAGGGGCCTCCGAGAGTCTGCGTGCTGATTGGATGTGAGTCTGCGCATGCGCAACGGTTATAACGTTATAGGTAGGGGCCGGGACTTTTTATAGTGTATTCTTTCTTTCTTTCTTTCTTTCCTTTCTCATACCTTATTATTCTTATTCATTTGTAAACGAATCAATTCATTTCATCTTAAAACCTCCAAAGGTTGTGAGATTAAACACAAAATATGACATATTTATAATGTTATTTAAAAATAGATTTAAAATAAAAAAGCTAAAAATTGACATTATTCCCTATATTAATCCCTTATAGGAAAATGTACATTTCCAGATTTTTATATAGGCTGTAAAATGATTGTATGATTTTTATTTCATTTCATTCCGTTTATTCAGATTCAGGTTCCTACACAGGCTATTAATTACCGTTAAATTATATAGCCTATAAATACAATATATAAATATAAATATTAAGTATGTAATAAATAAATAAATAAATAAATACATAAATCACGCTCATCAGTTTAGACGTGAAAGTAGAAAAAAATTAAACACGTTTGATTTTGTGATTTAAAAAAAAAAAGACATCATGGGCTGGAAATGTGTTCATAATTATCTAGATAATTGCAAATTTATGTGTGGATCAACCTATCGACTATAAATAAATAACTACACAAACAAACAAACAAACAAACAAACAAACAAACAAATAGGCTACGAAAATAAATTTTAAAACACGTTTATTTAAATAATATTTAAATAATCGTTTATATTATTTTCATTTGTGAAATTATGCTGTAGAATGTTTTTTTTTTAGATGTGTTGTAATATAAGCTATATTATATTATATTATATTGTGTGCGTGTGTGTGTGTGTGTGTGTGTGTGTGTGTGTGTGTGTGTGTGTGTGTTTTAAAGGTAAAAGGTTAACTCAGAGTAAAGGTATTACACACACACACACACAGACTCAGTGATGGAATCAGTCTGACCTGCTCTGTAGTTGAGATGTTTGAATGTTTGTGGATGCTGCTCAGTGTGATGTAAATGAACGCCATCGTTAATTAGTTTATGTACAGTACGCCGCCGGGGCTGTGTTTAACAGGTTAGCAGGGTGAGGGATTGAGCACAAACACTCAGCACGGGATGGCATTACACACACTCCGCCTTTGAACAGCAGATAATTCATTCAGGCCCAATAAACATCAGCGCTTTATGTGGATTGATCAAAAGATGAAGGAGGAGGAGGTCAGTGTGATGAATCGCTCTCTAACCACCTGAGCTCTCGAACCTGTGAGCTTTACACACACACCCCGCCTACAGCATGTGATCATGTCGTCTCATTTATTTCTTTTTATTAAAAAAAAAAAAAAAAAAGGACTAAAACCAGCACATGTCATTAATCGCGCAATCTGAAATACTTCTCAGTGAATTAAAAGGTTTATGTTTAGACGGTTAATTGCATCGCTAGGCCTTCTAGGTAAACTATAAAATATAGACACATTCTAAACATATTATGTTTATTTTTCGCATTTTATAAGTTTTCATATTTAATATTTTTCATTCGGTCAAAATATGGTATTATTTACTTACTTACTTTATTTATTTATTTATTCGTTTTCTTATTGGTCACTTCAGGTACCTAATTATTCATTTATTTTGCCTATTTATTTATTTGTCATTTTAGGTATTTTTATTTTATTGATATAGTTATTTAGGCTATTTATTTATTTATGAATATATCTTTTGGTCACGTCAGGTACCTATTTATTTATTTATTTGTTTGTTTGTTTATTTGTTTGTCATAAGGTACTTACTTATTTAACTAGCCTATTTGTTTGTTTGTTTGCCATTTTAGGTATTTACTTATTTGCCTATTTTTTGTTTGTCATTTTTAGGTATTTATTTACTTACTTACTTAACTATTTACTTATTTATTTAGTGGTCACTTTAGGTACTTGTTTATTTATTTATTCAGTTACTTACTTACCTTTCATGCTATTTTGCCGTATTATTTGCTATGACACTTTTTAAAGTTTTAAACTCATAAAATAAATTAAATCAATTCTGTGATTGATTTTTGAATCATTAGTAATGATAAATAAAAAGAGTAACACTCTGAGAACAGAGGCCTACACTACACTACACTACACTACACTACATTACATTAAAATACACTACATTACACTACACTACACTACATTACATTACACTACACTACATTACACTACACTACACTACATTACATTACACTACACTACACTACACTACACTACACTACATTACATTACATTACACTACATTACACTACACTACACTACATTACACTACACTACACTACACTACACTACATTACGTTACATTACATTACACTACATTACACTACACTACACTACACTACATTACATTACACTACACTACTCTACACTACACTACACTACACTACACTACACTACACTACATTACATTACATTACACTACATTACATTACACTACATTACACTACACTACACTACACTACACTACATTACACTACACTACACTACACTACACTACATTACATTACATTACATTACACTACATTACATTACACTACACTACACTACACTACATTACATTACACTACATTACACTACACTACACTACATTACACTACACTACATTACATTACATTACACTACACTACACTACATTACATTACACTACACTACACTACACTACATTACATTACACTACATTACACTACACTACACTACATTACACTACATTACACTACACTACACTACACTACACTACATTACGTTACATTACATTACACTACATTACACTACACTACACTACACTACATTACATTACACTACACTACTCTACACTACACTACACTACACTACACTACACTACACTACATTACATTACATTACACTACATTACATTACACTACATTACACTACACTACACTACACTACACTACATTACACTACACTACACTACACTACACTACATTACACTACACTACATTACACTACATTACATTACACTACACTACACTACACTACATTACATTACACTACATTACACTACACTACACTACATTACACTACACTACATTACATTACATTACACTACACTACACTACATTACATTACACTACACTACACTACACTACATTACATTACACTACATTACACTACACTACACTACATTACACTACATTACACTACACTACACTACACTACATTACACTACACTACACTACACTACACTACATTACACTACTCTACACTACACTACACTACACTACATCACATTACACTACACTACACTACACTACACTACACTACACTACATTACACTACACTACACTACATTACACTGCACTACATTACACTACACTACATTACACTACACTACACTACACTACATTACACTACTCTACACTACACTACACTACACTACATTACACTACACTACACTACACTACATTACACTACTCTACACTACACTACACTACACTACACTACATTACACTACACTACACTACACTACATTACACTACTCTACACTACACTACATTACACTACTCTACACTACACTACACTACATTACACTACACTACACTACACTACACTACACTACATTACACTACACTACACTACCTTACACTACACTACAATACACTACATTACATTACATTACACTACACTACACTACACTACATTACACTACACTACACTACATTACACTACTCTACACTACACTACACTACCTTACACTACACTACAATACACTACATTACATTACATTACACTACACTACACTACACTACATTACACTACACTACACTACATTACACTACACTACAATACACTACATTACATTACATTACACTACACTACACTACACTACATTACACTGCACTACACTACACTACATTACACTACTCTACACTACACTACACTACAATACACTACATTACATTACATTACACTGCACTACACTACACTACATTACACTACACTACACTACACTACACTACATTACATTACACTACACTACACTACACTACATTACACTGCACTACACTACACTACACTACACTACAATACATTTACATTTACATTTATTCATTTAGCGGACGCTTTTATCCAAAGCGACTCACAAATGAGAAAATACAAGCAAAACGGTATATCAAGCAGAGAACAATACAAGTAGTGCTACTGTACAAGATCCGTTAATTAGTTCCAGAAGAAGCAAAGTGTGCAGAGTCGAGGTGTAAGTGCCAGAGTAATTTTTTTTTTCTTTTATGGGTTGGTTAGGTGTTCATGGAAGATGTGCGTCTTTAGCTGTTTTTTGAAGATGGTGAGAGGTTCTGTGGTCCAGATTGAGGTTGGAAGTTCATTCCACCACTGAGGAACAGTTAGTTTGAATGTTCTTGAAAGGGACCTTGAGCCATGCTGAGTAGGTAATACTAAGCGTCGGTTGTTGATTGATCGCAGATTGCGTGAGGGAACGTAAGCCTTCAGGCGAGAGTTGAGCTAGGATAGTGCTGTTCCAGGCAAGGTCTTGTAGGTGAGCATCAAGGACTTGAATTTGATGCCGGTGGCTACAACAAGCCAGTGGAGGGAGATGAAGAGGGATGTGACATGGGTTCTCTTGGGCTGGTTGAAGACGAGGCATGCTGCTGCATTCTGAATCACACTACACTACACTACAATACACTACACTACACTACAATACACTACACTACATTACACTACATTACACTACACTACATTACACTACATTACACTACACTACACTACATTACACTACACTACACTACACTACATTACACTACACTACACTACATTACATTACACTACACTACACTACACTACATTACATTACATTACATTACATTACATTACACTACAATACACTACACTACATTACACTACATTACACTTCACTACACTACATTACACTACACTACACTACACTACATTACATTACATTACATTACATTACACTACAATACACTACACTACATTACACTACATTACATTACACTACAGTACACTACACTACACTACATTACATTACACTACAGTACACTACACTACACTACACTACACTACACTACAATACACTACATTACACTACATTACACTTCACTACACTACACTACATTACACTACACTATACTACACTACACTACATTACACTACACTACACTACATTACATTACACTACATTACACTACACTACACTACACTACATTACATTACACTACATTACACTACACTACACTACACTACATTACACTACATTACATTACACTACACTACACTACACTACAATACACTACACTACACTACATTACACTACACTACATCACATTACACTACACTACACTACACTACACTACACTACACTACACTACACTACATTACACTACAATACACTACACTACACTACACTGCATTACACTACACTACATCACATTACACTACACTACATCACATTACACTACACTACACTACACTACATCACATTACACTACACCACACTACACCACACTACACTACATTACATCACATTACACTGCACTACATTACACTCAATTTAGTTAAATATAAAATACAATCAGTAACAAAAAGGCTGTCTAACATTAGCCAATAATAATAATAATAATAATAATTATTATTATTATTATTATTATTATTAATATTACACGACACCATTCATTATCGACACATGATAAGTTTTCAAAACACATTTTATCATATCAGATAGTTTGCTCACATCAGCGATACCGAAAGGTGATACACAACACCTATATCATAATTACAGATAAACAAATAAAGTAAACACTTAATTACAGATAAAACAGGTTTCAGAATAAGTGTGTGTGTGTGTGTCTGTGTGTGTGTAACATTATTAATATTAACATATCATATGAGTGTATCCTAGTGTGGAAAGCAGAGATTTCGTTTCCGGTTTCTTTTTCATATGTTTATTTACTTGAATGTAATTTTCAGCGTCATTAGACTACCGTTGAAAGCCTAAACATCTGCACACAGCTGGGTTGTGATGTTGGGATGTTAGGATGTTGTGATGATGGTGATGATGCTGGTGTTTGTGTATTGTGTCTTTGTGTATCTGCTCATTTGTATGTAAAATCATCAAACCCCAGCAGCCCAATTCTCTGTAAAGACATGTGTGTGTGTGTGTGTGTGGGGGGGGGGGGGGGGGGGTGTTAAACAGACGACAGACACTTCATTATTTTTGTAGCTGAGGGAAGACTATTAAAACTTTAATCTCTATTAATGTACTTTGCCCTTGTAACGTGTAAGACATGCTGGAAACATCGCGGGACTTTGTTACAGCCGACAACAAGACACACTATCACTCCTCTTCTTCCTCTTCTTCTTCCTCTTCTTCCTCTTCTTCTTCCTCTTCATCTTCCTCTTCTTCTTCCTCTTCTTCTTTTTCTTCTTCTTCTTCTTCTTCTTCTGCTTATTATTATTATTATTATTATTATTATTATTATGATTGTGGTTGCCTTAATTATTATTATTTTTCATTTATTCAGGTTATCCATTAAGGCGGATATGCCTGATATATTTAATTATTTTTAATTCTTACAACACATCACTAAGAGTTTTTGTTCTACAATGCCATATGTATAAAATGTACTCTGGAACAAATCTTGACATTTAAAGCATTTATTTGTACATTTTAAACTTTTTTTTTTCTTTTAGAGGAAATCGTAGTGAAAGTAAATAAAGCGGATCAATAAATCTGCATTTTTATCTGCTCTTTATTGGTGCAATAGCAACTTAGTCTGAGTTTACACTCGCTTTCCATGGGCTAAACTAAGAGGTGTCTATCTATCTATCTATCTATCTATCTACCTATCTATCTACCTATCTATCTACCTACCTACCTAATTATCTATCTATCTATCTATCTATCTATCTATATATATATCTATATATTTATTTACCTACCTACCTATCTACCTATCTATCTACCTACCTACCTACCAACCTATCGATCTATCTATCTATCTATCTATCTATCTATCTATTCAGCCCCGTTAAAATCACAGGTTTTTGTGATGTAAGAAATGAAACCAAGATCATTCATGTCCACCGTTTTCCACCTTTAATGTGTTTAAGCATGTTTTGCTTGCAATTCAGAGTCTATCGACAATTTTATTCCACTCTTCCTTGCAAAAAATGCTCCAGATCCGTGCGAGCGTGGGGGGATCTCCTGTGTCTTCAGGTCATTCCACAGGTTTGCAATAGGGTTTAGATCTGAAGTCTGACTGGGCCGATCCGAAACCCCGATCTTCTTTTTCTGAAGCTGTTCCTTTGACGACTTGGATTCGTCATCATGCTGGAAGGTGACTTTTTCTTCATCTTCAGCTGTCTTACAGAGGTCTGGAGGTTTTGTGCCAAATTGGTATTTGGAGCTATCTATGATTCAGTCTATCATGACTAGAGCCCCAGTCCTAACTGAAGAGAAGCAGATGCTGCCGACACCGTGCTTCGCCATGAGTATGGTGTTCTTTGGGTGTCTTGTTTTTGCACCAAACATATCTTTTACAATTATGTGCAGTAAGTTCTAACTCGGTGTCATCAGACCATACCACATCTTTGCACATGGTACGGGCTGATTCAATCGGGCTTGGGTGTTTTGGGGGGTTTTTTTCATGAGAAAGGTCTTCTGTCCAGCCATCCTACCCCAAAGCCCAGACATGAAGAATTCAAGAGATTGTTATTCCATTCAGAATCTGACCAGTACTTGCCAGATATTCCCGCAGCTCCTTTAATGTTGCTGTAGGTCTCTTGGCAGCCTCCATGGTAATTTTTTTTTTCTTGTTCATTTGCCAATTGCAATTTTGGAGGAACGTCCTGTTCTTGTTAGTGTCACTCTGCCTCCCCATTTTCTCCACTTGGCCTTCACGGTGTTCCATGATACATCTAACGTTTTGGAAATTCTTTTGTACCCCTTTCCTAATCAATACATTTTAACAACGAGATCCTGTACATGCTTTGTAAAGCTCTTTGAGGATCACGGCTTCTTGAAACCAAGAAGATGTCGAGAAACTCGTACAGAAACCGTTGATCTTAATTCGGTGCTAATCAGAATCACTTCATCGATGACAGGTACTTCTGATGCATTTTTTTTCCCATTTTTGTGTTCGTTCTTTGTATAAGAAAGTGTGTCGTGACCGTGTGTGCTAGCTCCACACTGATTTGTATCAATGAAACCCCTTCCATTAAACTTTATTGGAGTCATTTCCTGTATTCGGTATTTGATGAGTTCTCAGCATTACAGCAGACATGTCGTATTTACACGGCGAGTGTTAAAGTAAAGTCAGTAAAGTCTGTCGGAGTGTCAGGCCGAGACACAGAGCTGCTGCTGGCGGTCTGAACACGACTGTTGGAAATGGTAGATGATTAAACTGGACAGGTGTAAAAGAAACCTTTGTGTGTGTGTGTGTGTGTGTGTTTCTGTGAGAGAGAGACCTTTGATAGCGAGCATGTTAACAACCTTCCCACAGATCATTGCAGGCTGGGACACACCCAGTCATGTGATTCGCTGTTGTTCATAACAACTGGACATTATTTGCTTCCATAACCTGCAATGAACGTTGCTTCAGTTTGCTCAAACGTACACGTGAGTCCTATCCGTAGGATACACGTGAGTGATATTCATACCGTAACGTCCCTTACAACATCCATTAAGCAGTTACTTGTCCTGAAGAGTATTTTATTTTATTTTATCTATACACAGCTCCTCAAGCTAGCTGCACACCAGACACTGGAGACACCTAATCGCTCCGAATCACAAATATAACGGATACCAGATTGTTTTAGATCTTCATATGTGTGCTCTTTCACCTGTTGAGGATATACACACCCATGGTCTCATATATCGCTATTATTCGAAGTCCTTTCCGTCATAATTTCCTTCTTTACACTGCAAATAACGGCGTCTTAGCAAGCAAAAATATCTCGGATGCAGTCAATTAAACGCAACATATCTTATTATCCAATTACGATAAAGCGAAATATTATTGAGCTGACATATTCTCGACGTATTTGACTCGTTTTAAGGTGAAAAATAGTCGTAGACAAGATCGGAGATCGTTCTTTTCATTTGATACCTTTGGTATTTTTTAGAAAGAAGCAAAACGATCAAAAGAAAATGCAAAGCTTGACTTGAGTAAAAGCGTTTTTTTAAAAAAAAAAAAAAAATAGGCTGAAGAATCTTATATGTGATTTATAATAATCATTCTCATTCACTAAGAAATATAAAATAAATCTGTACATATTCAAGATATTCTCTTCCAGGGCTTCCATCTTGAAAACTTGTGCCACGGTGGAGAACGTTACAGCTTTACTACTGAAGTGTCGCGAAGCACTGACACTGGAGACTCCTTCCATTAACGTTAAACGAACGTGTCGAGGAAAACATCACCACATCAAGGATTATACATCTTTCCTTCTTAAATAACTACAAACCCCTCTGAATGAGTTGTTACCATAGTAACATATTACTATGGCGCACAAGTCTCAGCTGCTGTCCAATCAGAATCACGAATACAACAGTGTAGCGGCGCGAATAATATTATTCGGAGCTGGGAAAAGTTTTTTTTCTGGAGCCGAAAAGGAATATCTAGAGAATTTGTGAGACGCTTACAGTAAAAAGATTTTAAACATCATATTTATTTGTAATATTTTTATTATGTGCAATTTTTTGGGGGTTTGATTGATTAATTAGATTTAGCTAATTGGATCAATTCTATCCAATAACGTGACATTCATCACATTATACAATATTAAGCAGGATGAATAAAACGCTTTATATATATATATATATATAATATATATATATATTTTTTTAAGTAAAGTTCACAAGAAATGTCGATTACAGAATCGTTTTCGAGTGAGCTGTAAGTGTAGCTTTAATTCCACACTGATAATCGATTAAAACCGTACATTAAAGCACAGATTATTACACTATCCCGATAACACTGATGAACTTAAGTGGGGGAAAAAAAAAGAAGAAGGGCTTCTCAGCTTCACCATCTCCATAAGATCTGCCTTAAATGTTATTACATTTTTACGAGGCGTCATTAGCAGTGAATAGGAGGCGACTGGCCGTGGCTCTCCGAGGCCTGGAGGCAGTCAGGCTTGTGAAAGCGCCTGCAGAAGATGTGCTGGAATAACAGATAAGAGCCTCAGTCATCAGTCATTAGATTCAAGTGTTTAAAAAGCCATTAGCGCTCGCTCACATGGCCATTGGGCTCCTTCTGCTCCATGTACTCTGGGGTTAGCTATATGGCAGCTATATTTAGCCGTGCACTGGCTCACAACCATTTTCCACCTCTGGAAAAATCCTGAATCGTTCACACCGGAAGCTAATCTGAAAGAAAAGTCATTTGTCATATTTAATGCAATATATTGGAAGAATGTACGTAAAATAAAGTACGTTGAGAATTTAATTGGCTCGAGGTGTTTATTATATAATTAACGACTTCATGACAGAATCCAATTAAATCGACGATTCTCACGAAGCTCAGGAGGTGAGTGCGATTAAATTGACCCGTTGCCGAGTTTTACGCCCTTACGCTACCATCGATACTTTGTGAAACCTTCTAGACGTCTTCTGCTGCTGCTCTAAAACGCTCCCATTCTGTAGACCTTGTTGTTCTTTCTGTGCTTCATCCACTCAGCCTTCATCCTGTTGCACCCAGGCCTGTGTTTTGTCTAAAAAGAGAAGGTTATCCTTCACGCTGCAGACCCTGCTACTTTTCCCTGAATCAGCTGTTTAAAAGCCACAGCGGACGCTATCAGCTCGAACACCCACTACGTCACCTGGTGCCAAGACTCGGAGACTCTGAGACTCGGAGAGAGACGGAGAGAAGCAGACGTCCTGATAGGCAGCGTGACGAGGCTGAAGGACTCTGTGTTGTCTCTTACAGAGGAAGCATATCAGGGTTAGGGCTACAGGCCTGGTTTTTTTGGGGGGGGGTTTTTTTTTTTTGCAAATATGCAAGGTCATTGTAATGCGTCTTGTTATACAGGATGGAGGTCTGACACTAGCTTTAAAAAAAAAAGAAAAAAAAAGCTAATCTGTAAGAAGAGCGAACTCCGGCTTCTGTCTGTCAGGCCTTATCACGCAGAAATGACAAGCATATAAATAAACGAAATAAACACTGTATATGAAATATGAATAAATATGAAATAAACATCGTTCATTACATAACAGCTTGTAATATTAATACTTTAAACACCCATGGGGTCGTCAGTGGGTCTAGACTTTTATTCCTCACTTTCCTAACCGCACACCTTTATATTGAACATTAGGCCAAATAATAAAAGTAAATAAGGAGCCAACCAAGGCTTTAAGCTTTAGCGAAAAATTTGCTGTCAGTGTGTTGTCTGTCTCTGGCACTAAATTATTCATCGTGTTCATTAATAAATTGACTTTCACTTCATTCCACACGAGGTGGATAAACACCAGCATTTTACTTTTAAGAATACAAAATAATCCAAGCAAGGTGATCCTTTATCTATGCATCTAACAGATGATTATAGATACAGAAAATCATCCTAAAATTTTTATTTTTTTAAAAAAAATCTATAATTTGACAAAATCGATAATAATAATGTAATAAACCTTGGAAAAATGTGGGGGAAAAAAAATGCTCAGTCGTTTTTCAAGGCCATGGAAAGTTACAGTTAAATGTCATTAGCAATAAATAAATAAATAAACAAACAAACAAATAAATACATTAGCAAGTCCATTATTGTTTATTTTAAAAAAAGTATTAATAATAATATTTTAATATTCTTTTCTAATGTTCTTTATATTTCTGCCTATTTTTTTTTAAATGATTAAACTAATGGTGGTTTACTTCACCTCCTTCTATCTATCTATCTATCTATCTATCTATCTATAATGCTTACCCATGCACATTTATTTTCAATGATCGTGCCACATTATTTTCTTTTTTATGTCGTTTTGATAAAAAGAAACAACCTGAAATGACTTTTATAATCACTTCTCTAAGCAATAAATCCATTTCATATTGTATTCGCTTGTTTACATTTGCTTTAGGTTTCAGCTATCACGGTGATTCGTTTATTTATCTAGTTAAATGCTTTTATTGACCTTACTTTAATTGGAATTCATTATTGAGAGGTCCTGATAAACAGCGACTTTCTCGTGGACGTTTACCTTTAACATTACCAGCGCCGTGCACTTCTCCATGGAAAATCGCTGTCATGCTTCACACGTTTTTTTTTTTGTTTGTTTTTTTCTTCTGAACCTTTTTGTCCACAGAACAAATGATTTCACTGCGGTCGTGATAAGACTTCGCCCCACTCCGCTGAAGTGCAGACGCAACAAACATGTCCACTGCGATACGGCTTTATTTCCCCTTGTCCTTCAGTGACCGCATGAAAAGTACCGAAGTCTCCTGTGACCCCGACATTTGCTCCTACTCTCGCAAACACACCACGCCTTTCGCCTTTTCGAGTGTTGTGCGAACACAGACACACAATGACTCACAATGACAGATTCAATGGTGTGACAAGGGCTTTGTTCGGGCAGAAATTACATACACATTCGACATTCTCCAATTATGGTGTTATCAGGTGGGGTTTTTTTTTTCTTTTTTTCTCTCCTCGTGTGAGATTTGTACCAGCGCTGTACCAGGCACCATTTTAGCCAGCCTCATTGTTTGCCTCTCTGTTTACTCATGGCGGGAATGGAGTGTTTGAGCGCACCTCTGGTCCCTACTGGAAAGAAAACGAGAGACATGACTCCATTGATAAACAATGTGTCATTCCCCTCCCACTTCTCCCAGACTGATTGGTTTTTAATTTCGACTTCGTTTCATAGTTGAAAATGTGCTTTTTGGGTGTTGTTGTTGTGGTGGTTTTTTTTTTTTTCTTTTCAGAAGGTTTCTCAAGGTCTCTGAAAGGAGCAGAGTCCTAGAGCATCTCGAGGTCGATCTTGACGGTGGCTGGAGGACGGTGTTAACATCGTGCTCTTATTTGGTGGCTGGCTTTTAAAAAAGCGTGAGAGATCGGAGTCCTAAGCAGCGACAAACTTCCGTGTAGCGTCTGTGCAGCACGTATAAGCACTCCGTATTGTTTTACGATACCTCCAGCAATCCTTTACCTGAAGCAAAACGTTTAATGACGTAAATTAGCGGCTTGCTAAAGAGGCTGGTTTACCAGCCTAACAAATCTCACGCTCACGCTCTCACGCTCTCACAATTGTTTTCCTGTTGTTGGTTTTTTTTTGTTGTTGTTGTTTTTCTGTCTTTTACAACGCAAAGCAATATTTCTCATATAACATTCTCAGTTCTCACCAAGTTCCTTGGGCTGTTAAAGTTACACCTGGTTTCCTTATAACATTTCTTCACAGGTTATCCTCATTCTTCATATATATGTATATATATATATATATAGATGAAAGAAGGGACGTCTCAGAGTCACTGTTGTAAATTCATTGGAGGTGATCCAGGTGAAAGAACCTGGATAATAAAGTTCATTATTAACTACGTCTCTATGGTCTATTCACTTGAACGATTAGAAATGAAGCCACAAGTGATTATATTTGGTCATCCGGGACTATTAAATACTTAAATAATTATTGACCTAAAAGGTGAAATCATTTGTCAGAGGTATCTTTCAAATATGCTTGAATTTTTGTCTCGATTAACGGAACGCCTTTTACGTGGTACCGTGAGCTTTTGTTGGTCCAGAACGGACCTGAAAGAGGGGACGCATCTCTCTTGTCCTTCTACCAAGTCAGATACAGACACCTGAACACCTGATATGCGGTTCAAACTGTTACCACAAACTACACAATATTATAGAATGTCTTTGTACGCTGTAGCATTACAATTTCCCTTCAGTGGAACTAAGAGGCTCAAACACTGTTCCAGAATGACAATGTGACTGCACACAAAGCGAGCTCCATGAAGACATGGTGTGTCAAGATTGGACTGGAAGAACTCGAGTGTCCTGCACAGATCCCTGACCTCAACCCAACTGATCACCTTTGGGATGAACTGGAACGCCGACTGCACCCCAGACCTCCTCATCTAACGTCACTGTCTGACCTCACTAATGCTCTTATAGCTGAATCCCCACAGCTACGCTCCAAAATCTAGTGGAAAGCCTTCCCAGAAGACTGGAGCTTATTATAACAGCAAAGGGAATGGGACATTCAGCAAGCACATATGGGTTTGATGGTCAGGTGTCCACAAACATTTGGTCTCCAACGCCAACCATCTCTGCTCCCATTCTACCTCAAGACCAGCTGCTTTTAACTATTCGGCAGACTCGAATGAGGTTTAAATGTAACCTGTTCCATCTCTGAGATTATGGAAGAGTCTACTAGTCTACTATGGTCCCCCCCCCCCCCCCCCCCCCATGAAAGCATTCTGTACAAAATCCCCGTTTTTAAAGTCCAATTAAAAATCTATTTATTCTCCCAGAGGTTTGAAACTTTTTGAGGTCTGTACTATGAAGTCTTCGATTCTGATGCAGCTTGTCATCTGTGGTTTCATCTTTTTTACGGCTTTTTATTGCTTCATTCAGTTATCAAACTTTATTTTGTATTTTACTTCATTGATTTTTGACGTTACTTGACATTATTGTGCAGCGTTTTGGCAGACGGGTCAGGTAAAGGTGACTTGACTTGATTTGACTTGAAATGTCCAGGTCTTTAGGAATAAATATAAAAATAGCTGAATACAATGGTTTGAAAAAAAAAACAAAAAAAAACAAACAACAACAACAAAAGATTGTCTTTAGAAAGTCCATGAGCATTCATTATGACCTATCCCCACTTCCCCTCCACCCCAAATCCATCCACCTTCTGAGCCCAATAATGACCCCCCTGCCAATTACTCAATGGTTAACACCTCTAAAACCCTCCTCCCATTCACACCCACGGTTTGTTTTGATAATCTCCTTCATCTAGCCATCGTGCTTGCTCTCCAAGGAGCCTTGATGTTTAGAGAACACCAGAACCTGATGAGATCTGGGTCCTGCAGAGAAGGCCGGGGACTCTCCGTCCATCCGATAGCGAGATCCCACAAACAAGATATGCAAATGATCGTGATGACGCAGTCAGTCAAGTGTCACGCATCTACTGTGATGTGACTTTGTCCTGCTTTAGGAAAGATTATCCATGGAAGGGAGATTACATGTCTGTCTCCAAGAAGACATGACATCATGGCTTGGGATATCTAGCTTTTATAGCTATATCTATTCAGAAATAGGACACGATATTCAAGCACAGAGATGATAAAGGTTTCACTACAAGGCTTGATTTTCTTCTGGTGGTTTAATCTGTTAGAAGGTTAGAATAACAATTTGCACAGACGTTTAACCTCTTTAACCTCAAACATGTTTCATTCCATATATATATATATATATATATATATATATATATATATATATATATATATATATATATATATATATATATAATAAAAATATGGAGTCCACCTGACCCTGGTGTGAGCCCAGGTTTCTTTTAAACATTAATCCCTGATGCCTTTCAGCTCAATTGTTCCCGAGATGTTGACATGAAAAACAACACATTCTCACCTTGTGCACTTCAAAGCTCCATCACCTAGGAACAATTGGCTTGCTTGTAATGGCAGTAGCTCTGTGTACCTGGCTGTGTTTGCTCGCAGGCCTGCAAAGCCAAGCCAACAGACGCTCGCCCCCCCCCACACACACACACACTCTCTCTCTCTCTGAAACCTGCTTTTGTGCTCTTGTGTTACGTAAAAGCGTCTCTCATGCCAACAGGGCATAATGGGGACCAGTTGGAAACGCTGTTCCAATAACTTGGATGGTTTTGTCAATGGAAAATGGTGCTTGGGTCATTTATAGATCGATAAGTAGAGTACATTTCAATAAACAGACATCATAAAACATTGTAAAAAGTGGTCCTGAAAATGTCAGTCTGACACACAAAGATACAAAAGCAATAGCAGTAACT
Source organism: Ictalurus furcatus (assembly GCF_023375685.1). Classification (NCBI taxonomy): domain Eukaryota; kingdom Metazoa; phylum Chordata; class Actinopteri; order Siluriformes; family Ictaluridae; genus Ictalurus; species Ictalurus furcatus. The sequence goes on from NC_071274.1 coordinate 20,784,467, forward strand.
CTACAGCGTGCCCCAGAAGTCTCCATACAGTAGGGGACTGTGTTCGCCAGAACCACGTCGGTCGTGCCTTCGTCAGTGGATGTCGGTGGACGTTCACTTCTCGGTCGGGCCGCTCCAGGCTTTTTGAATTTGTCAGTAAGTTTGGCAGTAGTGTCGTGTGCGATGTGCTTGCCGTGTTTCCTGTTAAAGTCCATCGCAACCTTGGGGCACTTTATATATATATATATATATATATATATATATATATATATATATACAGACACTTTATATACATATACAGAAAGTTTATATATATTAGTTTATATGCAAACATTTTTATATAGTCTATGTACAGACATTTTATATATATTAGTTTATATACAGACACTTTATATACATATGCATATTAGTTTATATACAGACACTTTATATACATATCCATATTAGTTTATATACAGACATTATATATATATATATATATATATATATATATATATATATATATATATATATATATATATATATTAATTTATGTACAGAACGTTTATATATATTAGTTTATATGCAAAAATTTATATATATATATATATATATATATATATATATATAAAATGGCTGTATATAAACTAATATATATGTATATATATATATATATAAATATATATATATATATATATATATACATATATATATTAGTTTATATACAGCCATTTTATATATATACATATATATATATATATATATATATATATATATAGTCTATATACAGACACTTTATATACATATCCATATTAGTTTATATACAGACATTATATATATATATTAATTTATGTACAGAACGTTTATATATATTAGTTTATATGCAAAAATTTATATATATATATATATATATATATATATATATATATATATATATATATATTAGTTTATATACAGACATTTTTCTAAAAGGTGTGAGACACCCTGTATTATATTAAAAAACAAATATAAATTTGCATAAACTAAATTACATTGTTAATTATCAGGAGCAATAATACACCATCATAACTTATTGCACTATTTGACCATGTAGTATTAGCACAGTTATAGAAGGGATTTATTTATAATCGCATATAATCCGGTGTCATCCAGTTGAGGATGGGTCATATCGCCTCAGGGAGTTTTTCCATGCCGCTGTCCGCTCCGGCTTGCACATTAGGGATAAATACATACATTTAAATTCCATATCCTGAATTGATATGTTTCTGTAAAGCTGCTTTGGGACAATGTCCATGGTTAAAAGCGCTATAGAAATAAAAGTGAATTGAATTGAATAACAAGTCCTGAGTCAATAACAGGAGTAAAGACACAACGAGTAATATGATACCATTTAGATTAAAATCTGCACCGTCAAAATAATCTGAATTAGGAAAACATACGCAGATGTTCATTTGGAATAGTTTACTGCATGCTGGAAAACCGCTGTTGAATTCTTTACTTTGACTGGTCAGAAGGTGTTAGTTAGTTACTGCTAGTTTTGGCAGTAATTCAAATTCCCAGGTTTCTATTAATGCGTTGGTTCTAATACATTACAATTTTTTAGAGCTCATTCACAAGGACGTGCGTGGCAGATATTGAGCATAATCTAAGGCTAATAATAAAGGGATTATTTGAAAAATTGTACAATTAAAAGTGTACAGTCGTTGATATGGAATTTACGGAATGAGTCTCCAGTTTCAGCGCTTTGTCCATCGGTAAGGTTTCCGTCACAGAAAAATCTTCAGGAGTAAGAGTAAGTCCACTTCGCGCCATGCCACTTCACTCCACCCTGTCGTTGATTATTTTCCTATAACACAACACCCCCAAGTGTGTTACTCCTTACATATGATTAATATAATAGTCCTTATACTGGACTTTGGACTCGACAGTAATAGGCAAGTCACTGAGTGCGTCACTGAGTGCACACTAATAATATTATATAATTATTATACAATTATGCTTCGGATAGTCATCATGTCAGGTGATCTAGAGTAAACAGCACACTACAAAATGTTATATATAATATTAAAGCTGTTACTCGGTGTGGAGAAATCTGATAAAGACACCTGGACGTTATCCCAATAAGCAGGTTTTTCGTTCGTGCGATATCGATTCAAACATTATGGCGTACAGAAGAACCAACCTGGAAGGAGTTAACACCAACTTAATGAATTCAGTTCAAAGAAAAAGAAGGGGAAAGAAAAAAAAGAGTTCAAAAGTCTAGCACCTTCAGTCCCTTTGAGGTAAAGTTATATAATATGCGCATATTACAATTTGGTGAAGGCTTCGCTTCCAAGTAGAACTTATTCAGAAAGCTGGAACTCTTCACCACTCAAAGAAACCTATTATTAGACTGTACGCACAACCAAGCCACTTTTCTTTCTCTTCCCAACAAAATGTTTAGAGATTGTGAGTCAATAGCTTGGCCAAGCTTGAACAAATGCTCATATATCAAGACAACTTCTGCCCTTGAGGAAAACAAGAAGGCATTAAAACGTCAGCCAGGACTTCCTGCGCTTTGTGAAAGGCGTCTTTATTCCTGGCCGATTACAGAAGACAGGATAAGGAGTTGCTCTGGATGTTGTGGCGAAGGGAGTGAGAGTGGACGAGGGGATGAGTGGCACGAGCTGGCGGAGGACTCCGGTGGATAAGGAGACACCTGCGCACACGGAGGACACGGTCCAGGTCAGCATGAGCATCGAGAACATGAGGCGTCAATCAGTAACACGGTTATACGAGACGGTTAATGGTTCACACGCCCCAGACCCCCCGTACATGTTTACACCCCTCCTTCAAACATCATACCTTATACGTGTTTAGGATAAAAACAAGCACACATTTCAATCTTTCACTTTTTTAGCATGCATATTACTAATTTGGAATGAATGCTAAGGGATAAGGATGATTATATAGGTATTTAAAATCAACTAGAGCTTACAAAACACACACACACACACACACACACACACACACACACACACACCGCCACCCTCTCTTGCCTCCCAGGGTCAGCAGAACATGATTACGGGGCTATTTATCTGCCGCGCTCCCCCGAAATGGCCTTGCGGCTCCGTGGTAGAGAGAAAGGAGCGCCATCCTTGACAGACACCTTCAGTAAGCTCCTCCACCCCCCCATGGCGCCCTCCTGCCCCCTGCCTCCTGCCCCTCTGCCTTGATAAATACTGTGGCTGAGGCTCAAACGAGGGTCAGGATAACCTCATGCTGACCCAGAGGCTCCGTCTTTCCAGGTCTCTTTCTCAAACACACACACACACACACACACACAACATCTCCATCCCCCAAACCATCCAGGCATCTCTGCTTGCTGGGCCACTACACACCTGTTATCACCGACAGAACAATCGAGCAGATTAAAGGGCAAAATGGGGGAGAAAAGATCACATAGCGAAGGAGTAACATGATGCAAGGTTCTATGTTATACTTCTTATGTAATAAAACCTACTAAAATTGTAAACATGGACAAATTGCTGTGGTGTAAAAGGAATAAAACTCTTCACAGGTAAAGCTGCTCCTTTACGTTTTCCACCATGGACAAGGACAAAGAAGGATCTCTCTCTCTCTCTCTCTCTCTCTCTCTCTCTCTCTCTCTCTCTCTTAAACAAGCTGCATTTTTAAATATATATATATATATATATATATATATATATATATATATATATATATATATATATATATATATATATTTTGCCTTTGTTTACAGTTGCTACAACAAGTGATAACAGGAAGTAACCTGCTTGGTGGATGTTCCACAGCATTAAATATAACTACAACTGGATAAAAAGTACAATATAAAAGTGTAAATTGCTAAGTATAAGAAGAATAAAACAGCACGGGACGTGTCGTCACGTCGCATGACTGGTGATGATTTCCCTCAAGTGTTTTATTCTGTAAATAAAAGATAACAATATCCATTATCGTAATAGTAGTGTGAGTGAGAATCGGCTTGGAATTCATCACATCATCAAATCAAACATCCGACGTCTTTTACTATGTTTTATATTTTTACATGCAGGTTCTTCTAACTAAACAAAACGATCGAATGCACTAGTTGGTCGCATCAGTGATTTTCAAACCAAAATACGAATATACCTAAAATTCCTAAAAATGTTCTTTCAATTCTGGAACTTCCTGCAAATACAGAAACTCCGCCCTCTTGCAGAAAAGAAACCGTGGTCTATGTATGTGGTTCTACAGGCTGTTAATATTAGGAGGATAAAAAACTACAAAAAAAAACAACAAAAAAAAAACAATATCGTGGACCACCAACATCCAACCAATCAGGACGTCAAGGTGCGTCTGTTTGCTTGTCAATCATGTTGCTTGTCAAAAAAAATCCCCTCCTCCTGCACTAGATTTCAGGTGTTTCAGCTTATGAAGCACTTGTGGGTGTGTTTTAGAGGTGTGGCTGTTTGGATTTTCAAAAAAATTTAACTTCAGCTAACTTGCAGCAAAATCGCTGACTGCACCTTTAACAAACCTTTAACAAACCCCATGATGGTGCACCAAAATGATGTGCAGGACCTCAGGTGTGTGTGTGTGTGTGTGTGTGTGTGTGTGTGTGTGTGTGTGTGTGTGCAGAGCAAACAGGACCCTTGTACCACAGGACAGAGAAAATCTACACCAGTATCTGTCTCTGCAGCCAAATTGTTTTTCGATAAGGAATCATTCAGCGATAGCACTCGTCTCTGATTTGATATGAAAAGCGGAAGCGTGCACTTCACGCCATCACCACTTCCACGTGTGTGCTGCAACACAAGGCAAATCACGAGTGAAGCGACAGAAAATATTGTTATTACATTGTTATTATATGTATATTCCTAAGTGGAATTTGCCTAACGGTCACCACTCTTTGTCATGTTCCTCAAACCGTGTTTTCCTGAACAGTTTGTGCAGTGTCTCAGGGTGCATTGTCCTGCTGAAAGAGGCCAGTGCTATTCGGGAATACCACGGACATGAAGGGGTGTGCGACAATGTTTAGGCAGCAATTTGTGCAACAGCAGCTCAGATCTTCTGACCAGACGTGCTAGTCTTCACTCCCCACACGCATCGACGAGCCTTGGGCGCTCATGACCCTGTCGCTGGTTCACTGGTTCTCCTTCCTTGGACCACTTTTGGTACCACCGCGTACCCTGGACACTTCACAAGACCGGCCGTTTTGGAGACGCTCTGACCCAGTCGTCTAGCCATCACAATTTCTCCCTCGTCAACGTCGCTCGGATCCTTACGCTTGCCCATTTTTCCTGCTTCCAACACGTCGACTTCGAGAACTGACCGTTCACATGCTGCCTAATACTGTATATCCCACTCCTTAACAGACCCCACTGGAACTAGATAATCAATATCAATCACATCACCTGTTAGTGGTTTTAAAGTTATGGCTGATTGGTTGCTAATCATGTTTATTTATATATAGGTAGTAGCATTGGTGATAATAGTACTACTAAATTATTATTATTGGTCGTATAATTAATCATTGCTATTACAACAACAACAACAACAACAACAACAACAACAACAGAGCAGTTATTTGGCGTTTTTGGGGGACTCTCGAGGAAGGGCAGTGGAGAGTATAATTTAGGGTTTAGTCTATGATTATACTTGATTATTGTATTTATTTATTTATTTATTTATTTATTTATTTTTTTGATATGTGAGTTTATATTCTATTGACCACAGGGGTGTTCGTGGGGGGACCAGGGTGGGGTGGGAGCTTGGTAGGGGGAGGGGTTATAGTGAGGATTTATGTTAAAATAGTTTGATTCATTATATATGTTGTTTGTCTATTTGTGTTAACTTGTGAATCAATAAAAGTGTTAATTACAAAAACAACAACAACAACAACAACAACAACAACAACAGCAACAATAACAATGTGTACAATATGTAATTATACGGCAATTATTGACCATATATAATAGTATTTTGACTTATTAAATAATTATATCTAATCAGTTACTGCTATTATTATTAATATTATTATTTTTATTATTCGTAGTAGTAGTAGTAGTACAGTAACTACAGTACCATTCTCCTCAGAATGTCCGGGGAACGTTTTGTAACAGGGCAGCATTATCTACTGTATAGTTATAAATACTTAGCAATTTAGCAAACAAATATCCAAATTTACTATTTTAAACATTGAAATTACACATAAAGCTAGGGCAAAAAACAACAACAACAACAACAAACACTGCTCTAAACTATGAGTCATAAAAGGTAATATCATGTCCAATATCTGGATTTTTCTAAATAGATATCGTCGTGATGTAGTTAGCATTGCGCTAACATAGTTAGGCAGTTTAGCAAGTCATGTCTGCCCATGTGTGAGGTGGAGAGAGTTAACCTGGTGCTAGCTCTGTGCAGCGGTCACACTTCAGGGTCAACCTGACACGACCGGTAGAGGTCAAATAAGAGAAATTAAAAATGCTTTAATATATTTGTATGAACTATAGTATGGTTAAATCTCAGGTCTATTAAGTATTTAAAAAAACAAAAAAAAACAAAACATTGCCCTAATACATTGATGCATTAATTTGAACTAAAAGAAATTGATTGTGTTTGCACTTCTGGTGTTTTGTTAAATGCTTGGCATACCCATGTACGCTGGTGTAAATTAGGACTGCTTCACTACCTCTAAGCTTCTCGTTCATGTTTTTATATGATGGTATACCGTACCGTGTGAAATCAATTGACATTAGGAACGAAAAAAAGAGGGTTGTGAGTGGTTTCAGAATTTGTTGTGGGTGTGTGGGTGGCCTGGAGGAGTGTGAGACTCCCGGCCTAAAACTACGTCCCATTCCGGCCCTGATTGTGTGTGTGGGATGAGAAAGAGCTCAATGTGAGTGATTATGATGTAAAGAGAATCTGAAAGTGCCTGAGACCAGAACATGTAAGATTTTATTTTTAACTCTGCACGGTGTGATGTGTTACATTCCTCCGTCCTGCTCTGGCCAGTCTCGATCAGCAGCTCCGAGCTCCACGGAGTCACCCTATCACCTCCACAGCTCATCTGTCTGCGGGCTGACACACACACACACACACAGTAGAGTCACACTTCTCACACACTAACAGATCTGAATGGATTAGCAGTGTCCAGGCTGTAAGCTTTGCCAAATACCGTCATACCGTAAAAGAGTGTGTCAGAAATATACGTTTCAAAAACAGAAATATTTTTGAGTTTTGATGTAAATTCTGGTCGATTAAGTTTCTAAAGACTGGACGCTTTAAGAGAGGAACACCCGTGGTCGAAGGTTCAGTTCACAAACATCACATTGCTGAATCTTGTTGCTTTGCAAACTGCACACACACACACACACACACACAGCGCACAAATCCCAGGTGTCCTGTTCTCATGCAGTGTGGACTGACCTTGGCTGCTTGCTTCACCTTCTCACTTTAATAAACATTGTGTGTGTGTGTGTGTGTGTGTGTGTGTGTGTTAGTTAACAGTTTAGTGTTTATTCACTGTGCGTGTGTATGTGAGAGAGATATGAATGCAGCTTCTTTTATTTTAAAAGAATGATTTAATACATGAAGGATATTAATGGAGACATTAACAAAGTTTGCTTGAGTGTTCAAAGACTGTAAAAAAATTTTTTTTTAAAAATCAAACGTTAAATGATTTCTGAAGTCCGTGTGTGTAAGGTGTTTGGAGGTGCTGATTACGACGTGGTGTGTGTTCTAGTGGGTTCGGTTGGGAAAAAACATAGACACAGAGAAAACGTCTTTTTTAAAATTCGTTTATTGTTGTATCATCAGTGAGATGTTTATTTAGCCGGCATTAAAATAATTTGTACAGTTAAGGTGCAAAAGCTTACCATCTGCTGGAGACGTTATGGTCGTATGGGCGGGCGCCATGACTTTTGCTGCCTTCAAGTCGTGTTGGACATATCGTAATTCCATACATAGCGAAGCCTACAGCAGTAAGGCAAGATCACTTCCATGTTGTTCATGATACAAATATAAAGTGTTAAATAAAAAAATAAAAAAAAGTCATGTCATGTCATCCATTTGTTTTCTGACCAAAATCAATATCGGTAAATGAACAAAACTTCACTGTAGATCAGAATGCTGTAACTTTATTCAGGCGGCCATCTTGGACTTGCACTTTTTTTCCATTAGCATCATTCAGTTTGGCGGGCGCACGGTGGATTAGTGGTTAGCACGTTCGCCTCACACCTCCAGGGTCGGGGGTTCGATTCGGCCCCGTGTGTACGGAGTGTGTATGTTCTCCCCGTGCTGTGGGGGTTTCCTCCGGGTACTCCGGTTTCCTCCCCCAGTCCAAAGACATGCACGGTAGGCTGATTGGCGTGTCTAAAGCGTCCGTAGTGTATGAATGGGTGTGTGAGTGTGTATGTGATTGTGCCCTGCGATGGATTGGCACCCTGTCCAGGGTGTACCCCGCCTTGTGCCCGACGCTCCCTGGGATAGGCTCCACGTTCCCCGTGACCCTGAAAAGGAGTAAGCGGTATAGAAGATGGATGGATGGATGGATCATTCAGTTTGGCATCATTTCAATCCCTAGACTCCGCCTCCTAATGCTTAAAGATTTTGTGATACAAATTATTATATGTCAATTCTACAGAATATTCTGTAACTTTAGGACATGCCGTTATAAGAAAATAATCAACAATGGCATTGTACGATGTGATCATATCTAGTGCGGAGTACAGTATGGAGTAGACTCCAGATTGACCGTGACCTCGACCAGGATGACGTGGTTCCTCAATATGAATGAAATAAAATAAATAAATGAAACTATATTCATCTTGTATATAGATTATAACCGAAACGAGATGTTTAGTGATGAACGTCACCCATTTGATGCCTCAGATCTTTCTAGAAATACTAATCACAGTTTACAATTCTAGAAGATTCTCTCCGGAGTGCATACGCACGTGTATATGTACAGCATGTCTAGGTGTGCAGTCTTTTTTTCTGCTTCTTGCACAGGGGATAAATAACACATTTCTGCAAGATTACTGCACAAGATTTCTAGTTTGCTTCACTCATTCCAGTCATTTAATCATTTGCTTTCGGAGCTCGTGGGGTTTTTTTTTTTTTTCCTTCCTTTTTTACAGACAGTCTCAGACAAAAACAAGCGAGCATCTGGCAGGTACTCCTCTCAGACCTCCTGCAACCTTGAGGCGAGGGGAATGGAATGCTAAGGCGCTATCTTGAAGCAAAAAAAAAAAAAAAAAATCTTACTCAGGTTTTTTTTTTTTTTTGTACAAGAGGGGGAAAAAAAAATCAATATTCCAGAGTCCATCATGAGTGCGCTTTCTCTCTCATGTTCTCTTTTGTGAAACTGCAGAGTGACCCCTGGTAGAAGTTAATGCCTAACTGCGTTATCTCTCTTTTACAGCCGAGGGTTGCACCCCAAATCAATAGACGACGCAACAAATATGCCAGCCCTCAGCATTCCCCGTTCTCACACCACGCTCACATTACCCATCAGGCCACGCTACAAGAAAATTCAGCACGAGGAAATTAAAGCAGCAGATCTTTAACGCTGATCAAA
>NC_071274.1:20796504-20834004 GCF_023375685.1 Ictalurus furcatus
ATTTTTTAAACACTACTACCACTTTAACCTGCGCATGTCTGCTCCATTCGGAGCGTCGAGCAGCGTTTCTCCAGGTTTACAATCTAGCCAAAGGTTGCGCTCGGAGAGATTTATAGAATTATTAAGTAAGCAATTATGATAACCCGGACATTTGAAAGATAATCGAATGATAAGATTGTGCCAGAGGAGCGTTAGCACTAGCACTAGCACTAGCACTATCCCTTGGCAGCACTGCGTTCTCCTCAGTAGATATCTCCATTCGTCCTCCAAACACGACACGACGTTGTGTCTCCCGCCTGCTCTGTTTTCGTGTCTGAGCTCAGGCACCGAGAACCCACTGGCACCACCGAGCCCCGAGGGTTGAAATGACCCCAGCACTCTAGAGGCATTTCTTTTTTTAATTTTTTATTATTATTATTTTTTTTTTTTATCAAAGCTCATAAAACCTTGAATGACTATATATTGATAAAGGCTGTTTAAAGTGTCATTGGAACGATAACATTTGCACTGTAAATGTAGCCGGGACACTCCAGCTCCAGCTCCAGCTCCAGTCACACAGCCCCGTGATAAAGCACTGCAAACTGGGGACCGAACGCCTCGACACACCCCTGCAGACCTTACACAGCATTTACAGAGCTAATTAACCAAGCCAAATAACGAGCAACACTAACACTATATCAGAACAGTACGCCGTAATATAGTTCCTATGATCTGATGCTCATACGGTTTCAAAGAAAGTAAACAAACCGTGATTTGATTTCCCTTCACTTTGTTTACGACTGAATTCGCTCCCCATCACAACGATTATTTACAACAAACTTAACGCGTAGCGTTCCACTGCTACGAGATATGCGATACGAGATAACCTCGAAGCATTTTTTCACAGCAATGAAAGCAGTAAATGTGTTAGTTTTAGAAATACAGATGAAGTTCCAAAATTAGGCCTCAATAGAAAATGCTGATTTTCTTTCTTCCAGATGTTTTTTTTTTTTTAAATGATAATTTATTTATTTATTTTAATATAAAATAGCTTTTCTGTATACAGCATGGATTTACGTTGATGTTGGGATTAATACACTCATGAGAAATGAGATATTATAGAGAGATCATTCACGGGTCACACTCTGACTGAACAGTTTTCTTCTCCAAAAGATGCGGACAATTTCAGCTGGTTTAGAAATCAGCGCTAATAAATAAAATAAAAAATTGGGGGAAATTATCGTCTATTTGTTGTTTTTTTTTTTTGTTTTTTTTTAAATGTCAATAAATACAATTTATTCAATAAAATTTACAGTGGATTTTTACCTTTCTAAATTATAAATGATATATTTTTATTCAGTTATAATTCTAAATTATACTGATACATCCACTAATTTAATGATATACATTGCGGTCGCTATCACTAGCAATAGAAACTGCAGTACAATTTTTACATATAATATTTGCGTTTTTAAATATAATAATGTAACATTTTTTAAACCCTAATTTGCATACAATTTTAGTTAATAGCCTAGGGAAAATGCTAACGGCATTATTTTTAAAATAAGGGAAAAAATTCTAATAAAAATAGCAGCATAGTAATAAGTAATAAGACGAAATGCCATGGGTTTTTTTATTTAAGATTTTTAAAAAAAATTCTAATTAACTATGGATTTACTTCAAATTATACACAGTTTTTGTGTTAGAAAGGAAAGATGAACACTAACGTATAAATTTAGAACGCGATCATCATTTTGAACCGTTAAAAAGAAGACAAAGCTGAGACCTTGTTTAAATAAAGTGAGGTATAAATATATATATGTGTGTGTGTGTGTGTGTGTGCGGGTAGGTTTTGAAATCAGGTTGCAGTGCTGTGAAACTGGGATGAGTGGAGTATAATGCTTGCACACACTCCTAGAAGACTATGAAGACGTTTGCACGCATACACACTTTGACCAAGTCCAGATCCATAAAGGAATCATTGAGTCAGGGAGCAGAAGGAGGGGGAAGTGGACATGGTGGCTCCTTTATGGTTTAACAATGGGGGAGGGGGTTGTTGTGGCAGAAACTCGGGTCCGAACTCCACTCGTGTAGGCCTCGTCCCATCCCGTCTCGGTGGCCTTTGCCCGAGCCTGTCATTAACACCGAGCCATAAATATCCTCCATCAAGCAGCGACGAGGTGACGCTAGAGGACCTTCAGTCGCACGGAGCAACGTGTCACAACAACAGTGCAGGTCTTCACAGGGCGTGGTGCTGACGAGTGAATTTTAGACGTTTGGTAGAAGTATAACATATAAGCGATCAAAAAGCTCATCGGTGAGACGGCTCAGGAAGAAGCAGCCATGTTCGACAACCCCTTCACAAGTCTAGCGTACGCTGCCATCTTGTGGTGCATCTTGAGATTGAATTCAAGACTAAACGGGTCCACTGCTATCATCATTTCCTGATAATCTCCTGTTCCTGAACGGCAGGAGCTCAACGTTTGAGCTAGCCAGGTTCGGCTCTCTTCTCCACACCGGCCCACACTCTATAATTTCTATACGCAGTCAGCTCTACCTTATTGGAGGAAGACGCACCGACAGGAGGCCATTTTATGACCCCATGAGCATTTCGATAAACTAGTTAGGATTTAGAAGAACGCAAGCCTTTGAGAACTTCAGTGTGACCCAAAAAAGATCAAACCTGAACCTTACACGAGAAACGCGGTACTCGTGAGAATCCGTTCCAATCAGGCAAAAGTAATGGCACCCCATAAATAGGAGGAAGCGTTAAGGTACGTTCTCTCTCTCACTCACACAATGATTTTATCGTTGCAAGTCACTACTGGTTGTCACGGTAACGTTCATCCGCGGGTGGCACAACCAGCATTCCACTTTTGACAATAAACATTCTGGAGGGAGAGCGTTTGTGTATAAAATTCACCAGTGTATACGTGCATCATATCCTACGAGATGAAGTAGATGCGGTGTGAACTCTTTGCTATTGCGGCCGTCTCTCTGCGGCGCAAGCGCAAGCGCCGGACCGTCTGGGTGCACAGAGAACATTTCAGCCCGGCACGGTGGATCACGGATCATGTGCTGTCTCCGTCTTCACTCCCATTGGTAGTCGCTGCACCGAGTGGCTCAGGATTTGCATCAATTTAACCTTATGGACACGCCCACACCTAGTTGCTCACGTCACCGGAAGTCACCAGTTCTCATTGAAAACGAATGTTCTCCGGTCGCTTTGTTGCCGCGTGCCATAGGTACGTGCGAACGTACCTATTGCGTGTGTGGTACTTGACTCGCTGCAGTGGCTGAGCTGCATTATTGGAAGATTTAGCGCAAATCCCACTTAGGAGGCGGTCTTTCACCGTTTAGTCGTCATTCTGTCATTTTCAGCTCTGTGTGAGCGTTGCCTTTTATGGAGAATTTATGGGTGTCACTAAATGCAGTTGAGTCATTTACGGACGATTGACATCTTTCGACATATGCACGTGAGAACATCGTAGGAACAAGAAAAATCAGTGTTACCGAAACGTGAAAAATCTAGGGGGGATTTTTAATTCTGTTTAAGTCGAGGAAAAACATTTAGCTACTAAAACGCCTTCAACACTGAACGATAAATGAGGCCCACTGTTCCTAGATTTTCAAGTAAGTCCCGATTCACGGACCAAGCAAGTAAGAGATTTGAGGAATCTTGAGTAAAAATCCGATTCCTCCGGATCCACCACGATCCTGACCAGGATGAAGAAAAACGGATGAATGAAATGAATCAGATCAGCACGGTGAAGGAATATAACGCTTATTTTAGCACTTCACGCCATCACATCGCGGAAGGGTCACATGGTCGTTAAAACGTCCCGCAATCCATCATTCCTGACTAAAAACGACTTGCTCACGAAGCATGTTCCACCTTAACTAAAACGGCAAGGCCTGTTCCAGTTCAGCGGCGCGCGAGCGTTAGACGACTCTCGCCTTGACCGAGCCCCGTACCCAGCATCCCACAGCTGACGCTAAAACTCACACCTCGGTAGGGAATCAGCCGGGGAGATGGATGCATACCAGAACATCTACTTATCAAAAAGATCACTGACGCACGGTGATCTATTTCCACTCTGTTCACACATCCGTCTTTACAAGTGCTCCCAATCCGTTTCTTTTGGCCGACGCAGCATTTCTCCGATCTGCAGCAGTGGCGTCGGAGGCAGTGAGGTGCCAAGTCACAGAGAGTTACAAATCACGATTAAGGAGCGGTGTGTACTCTGGATTTAGCAGATTCAAGGATATCGAACGCTCAGGGAGGGAGGGAAAAAAAAAAAAAAGAGAGAGAAGGGAGCGAGCGTGATGAATTTCTCTGGTGAGAAGTGACTTAACGTCAACTTCTTTAACAGAAGGAGGCTCGGGGGGGAAGCCGCCGTTATGAATAAAGCTTTTGAACGGCACGAAAATGCTTTAGTGAACCTCTCAAGGCCGAGCCGCTGCATCAGTCTCTTCCCGTTCGCTTTTCTCTCAGCGCCCAGCTGTATTTATGTAAATAATAATAATAATAATAATAAGCATAGCTGTAATCTTGAATGAAACAATCTGTGTTCACCTAACCTTTGATCACAGTTTAGGAAATTACCACAATTTCTAACAATTTACTTGGCTAGAAAAAAAAAAAAAAAGATTCCTTATTTTAAAATCACAACGTTCTGAATGTTCTCGACCCATCCTGATTGCTCTGAAGGTGCCGATTCATTTTCTAGAACGGCGGCACGGACAGAAGTTCCAGCTGCGAATCGCAGGTTTATATTTATCCGATTGTCCAATTATGTTAGTGTTTCTATAGTAACAACAGATTATAACCGTGTGAAAATCTGAGGATGGAGAGGCCGCGGCACTTGTTTTCGTCTTCTTATCTTGAAGAGAAAGCGAATAGAAATGCATAAAAACTGACATGGCGTTCTTCCAACTTAAATGAAAAGAACGGAATTGCTAGTACACCACTGTCGTATAAGAGGAACGGAACACTACGAGGGGTGCCGCTGCAGGTAAATACCCCTTCAAGGTGGTAACAGTAACGCCACCTGGTGTCAGGTCGCATTACACCGCCTCGTCGTCGATCGTTTACCCGAGTGGAGAACTAGACGAGACGAGAACGAGCGTAGACGCGTCACGATATATATAACTAGATCGGTAACGTTCATCGTGACAAAGTTTGATGTTGGCTTGACAAAGCCAGTCTGAAGATAGTTTGAAGTTGAAAGAAAGAAAGTAAGAGAAAGAACGAACGGGTGACAGACAGATAAAGATAGACAGACAGTTACTGGTAGAAAGACTGACGATAAAGAGTGATACAAGCATAAAGTCAGATGGAGTGAGAGAGTGACGAGTAGATAGATGGAGAGAGTGTTATTAGTAGAAAGAGAGAAGGAGAGACAGGTAGATTGCTGGAAAGAAATATGGAGAGATAGATAGAGATAGAGAGTGTGTGGGCGTATATGCACTACTGATAGAGAGATGGATGGAGAGCGTGTGTGGCAATGGTAGAGAGATAGACAAAGTCAGAGTCTCTGTTACAGGTACATTGACGGAGGGAGAGGGCGAGAAGAGGGGCTTCAGGTCATGCGCGAGAGTTTTGACAGCTGCAGTCGGAAATCTTGAACATTCCAAGCCAGGCTCTGAACGTCGTCTTTGGGATATCTGATCGTCTGCTACTGGAAAACTGTAAGTCCGATCAGTTGAAAGTTTCAATGGAAGCTAATGGGAATTTTGGCCACTTTGAGCTTCCGTAACAGGAAAACTAAGTCTGATCAGTTAGAGAAAATACAGCACGATCTGTCTGAACAGCTTGAAGGACTGTCCTGAGTTTGGTGGAAGTAGCTTGAAAGCTCGAGGAGTTATAACAGTTCAAAATGTTCAATGGAAGTCAATGGGACTTTTGGTCATTTTGAGCTTCCGTAACAGGAAAACTAAGTCCGATCAGTTAGAGAAAATACAGAATGATCTGCCTGAACAGCTTGAAGGACTGTACCGGGTTTGGTGGACGTAGCATGAACGATCGAGGAGTTATAAGAGTCTGAAATTTTCAATGGAAGTCAATGGGAATTTGCGGCCACTTTGAGCTTCCGTAACTGGAAAACTGTAAGTCCAATCAGTTGAAAGTTTCAATGGAAAGTCAATGGGAATTTTGCCTATTTTGAGCTTGCGTAACAGGAAAACTCTAAGTCCGATGAGTTAGAGAAAATACAGAACGATCTGCCTGAACAGCTTGAAGGACTTTCCCGAGTTTGGTGGAAGTAGCTTGAAAGCTCGAGGAGTTATAACAGTTCAAAATGTTCAACGGAAGTCAATGGGACTTTTGGCCACTTTGCGCTTCCGTAACATTCTGATCATTCGAAACCGTCATTCTGATCAGTTAGAAAAGTCATAAAACAGGCTGAGGGTCTGTGGCGAATTGGGTAATTTGGTGCATGTAGCTTGAAAGCTCCAGGACGAGTGGCGTTTAGAAATCTTGGTAAGCTTAAACAGCAGAACACGGTGTTGGCTTTATGTTGTTCAACATTAATTAACTAACGTCCTACCATGCTCTTGTATGTATACAACTACTACTCAACAGGGGTCCCTTGTCAATGGTAGAAAGAGTAGAGGAAGTGGAAAACATTGCTTAGCAACAGTAACTGTGCAGCTAATTATCTGATCGAATCGTTCCGCTTCAATCTGAAGACAATTCCGCCTTCCTTCAGATTAAACTCATGGTCGGGGTCACGGCGGATCCAAAACCTATCCCGAGAACACCGGGCATGAGCCAGGAACACACTCTAGATGGGACACACTCATTCACGCCGACACATCCATCCACTGGCATGTTTTCGGGAGGTCGGAGGAAACCGTGGAGAACCCGCAGGAAACCCACCCGGACACACGGAGAACACGCGAAACTGAGCTCGAGACCGTAATTCGATTATCAGCAAAAATCCAAACGTCACCACACACACACACACACACACACACACTTGTTTCATTAGATCTTTATTCTGCAATGCATTTCTTTTAAAAGCTCTTTGCAATACAGAATGAATGGACATTTTTTCCCCATGATAAACATACTGCATACATCAAACGTATCGTTTTAAACCTGGATAATCTTTTATGTACTGAAAATAAGGTACAAAATAGACCTTTGAAGGAACCATGACAATACGACACTACCGTTAAAGTACATTAGTGCATCTAAGCCTCGGATGTTAACGTGTTTACTGAAAATGATACGAAATATTAAAAAGGCAAAAAGTATGAAGCTACTCCCTCCCCCCCCCCTCCCCATGAAAACAAACAAACAAACAAACAAACAAAAAGTTTTGCACTGGTAAGCTATAGAGTCATATGCAAATGACTCCAATAAATTATATTACAAGTTCCACTCGTTTAAAGACCTCAGCGTGGTTAAAACACTGTCCGTAAACAGGATAAAGGTTACATCAGAACGGCGACGTGAGCTTCGAGATATGCGCTGAACTGCACGAGCACTCTGTCTTTGGGTAAATATTTCTCTTAGGCTACAAATTTTTCTCGCATAACTGCTCAGAAGAAAAGCTAGTGTTAAGAGCCTACTGTCCTACGTTTCATACTTGCTAACCATTTTAAAAAAAAAAAAAAAAAAAAAAAAAAAATTGTGTTGTATACACTTCTCTTCTTGGAATTATAATAGATTGTACACTCGATTTCATTCTATAAAGAAGAAAAAAAAAAAGAAAAAAGTTAAAGCACCTTATCCCCAGAACATATCAAATTATGTCGAGACTTTTCTTTTTCAGGAGGTCGCTAGCGCTTCATTCTTTCTTTCTTTCGTGCCATACCAATCGTGCGTCAGGACAGTTCCATCAATCCAGTCAGTTTATCGTTTTAAGATGACACGGGATTCGATTTGTCCCCGCCCCCGACCCCACCCCACAATCTGTGCTCTTAAGACTCGACCTCGTGTCCTTAGCTCCTCTATCTGAGAACGTGGAACAATAATACTAAGTGTGTGTACATACTGTAGTACAGCTGGTACGTACAGTACATCGTTACATACCGAGGTGGATGGAGGCTATGCTACTTATATATACTTAAGATTCTAGTTTTAATTTTAAAACGATGGTTTTAAAAAAAAAAAAAGAAAAAAGAAAAAAGAAAAAAAAAGAAAGGATGCGAAAATAAAGGATCACTTGAAATGTCCCGACTATAGATTATAGAACATCGAAAATGGCAGATAAAAGATTCTGGGCAGTGTTGACGAGATAATGACAGTGTGTAGTGTTTCTCGGCGTTACTTGCTCACATTGACCATAAGCGTGTTTTTACACGTAAGCTCAAAGAAAGCGGAGGAAGTTTGTTGATCTTGCGCTTAAAGTAAGGACGCACCGATTCGACAGCGATGGACGTGTCGTGGACAAGTGGGAGATTTCCTTATTTTCATGCAAACGCTCATTAAGTACAGTGCTGGTGAAAAGTGTTTTTTTTTTTTTTTTTTTTTTAACATTTTTGTTTAGAAACTTCATCACAGCTTCAAACACAACAGCCTTGGGAAACAGAGCGTCTTGTGTCTTTAGGTACACTTTTCTGGCCACGAGCTTCAGAATCGCGATCACGTTCGATAGCAATCAGGGTCACGATCGTCACGTCGCGCTTAACCGATCGAATTGAAGAATTCGGTTCACCGGACGAACCAAAGAACTCGGACGAAGCCGTTAAGATCGAGCTGTTTAAGATGATTACGTGCTCTCGTTTTATAATAAAAGGTTACGTTCTGGAGAACTCTAAGAAAACCGCTGCGGACACGGGAAACAAAGAGAGGCGCCTCGAAACTTCTGACTGGTAGAGTAGCTTCCCGATCCAACTTCTTCCATTTACGATACGATATCGAGATTAAAACAATCTTCTTCGCAACATTCTCAGACTAACTAAGCTAATTGATTCTTGGCGTCTGTTGCCGAATATTAAGAGCGAGATCAGCTCGAATATGTAGTGATCGTTTTTGTCCACTAGAGGCGCTGGAGTATTCGATTTCCTAGCCGCCTGTGACTGGAAGTGCTGATCTTCGTGACGGCTTTTCGCAAAACCTGCCGTTTTTGCTCTCGACAAAACACGAATTGCTGTGATTTACGGAGGAAAGAATAACCACGCCCACCCAAAGCGTCCGAATTTGCCATTCGGACGCTTTTCCTGCAGGAATCGGTGCACCCTTTTCTAAGCTTGTAGATTTGCGCTGACAATTAAAAAAAAGAATAATAATAGTACAGGGTAGAAAGCACACAATTCTGAACGCGCAAGCTTCTGCTCAGCACTCCCGTTAGACGCTGAAGGTGAACGTGCTGCATAGGTAAAGACTTGTAGTGTTGTACTGTTCTGAGCTCATAAAGCTGGTAGACAGAGTATCGACGCACTCTGTTAAGAAGATACATACTCCCTAACAAGCAAGTTTACGTTTACGGAGAAGCCGAAAACTACGGACGATGAAAGTAGAGCACGAGACGCGACGGTTTCCTCGTCCACCATGCGACGAGCTTGTAATGACCTAAAGAGAATAACCCAAGACGTAGCAAAACGTGAGTCCGGAAGTTTGCTTTAAGACAATTACAAAAGAAAAAAAAAAAAAAAAGAAAGAGAGAATTGACGTAACACTGATGAGCACGAGCCACAAGAGCAGGTGGCCTGGAGCTCTAGTACAGCAGGATCCGCCTCTCGATAGCCTTCCTGCAGATGGGGCACTCGCTCATGCGGTCGCCGCACAGCTGGCATGTGCCATGGCCGCACATGAAGATCATGTTCTTCAGACGATCCAGACACACTGGGCACATGGTCTAGAACAAATAAAAACACAGTGGTTTAAGGTTTTTTCATCGCAAATTCCCATCACACCAGTAGCAATGGTTATACGTCGTTCTCAGGCTTTTCTTGGATTGTTACTTGTCGGCTATATGTTCAGAGCAGAGCTCGAGAAAGAACATTCTAGAGTCGACAACCACCACACGTTGGGTCTCTGGATATTCTGGGGCTGTTACTTGTTGGCCACACAATCAGGTTGCCTTCTGTTCCTGAAAGTCCAAGCGGAACTCAACAAAGAACCTTCTAGAAAACGACAGCTTGGTTGGTGGGGGTGTCGGGCTAAAATCCAATCACTAGTCACTCCTCGCGACTCACCCAACCGTCCGCCTGTGATCGAACCGGCCACCGGGGATATTAATACAAAAGTTGAGTCACTGCAACAAACCCTACCTGCTCTTTGATGTCCTGGAGCTGTTGCTGGAGCTTCTGCACGTCCGCGTTGACATTAGTGTTGTCCTTGTCCCTCTGCAAGGCTGGGATATTTCCGCTGGCTGCAATACAAAGACAGGCAGATGTTGAGAACTCTTATCATATCGACGCCACCCGCTGGTAAGAGACACCCCCGTCTATTGCTAGCGGGTGACTGCTGAACCATTGGGCTTCAACAAGAACCTTGATTCTCTTTGTTATCCTGGTTCGCTTCAGTTTAGAAACTCAAATGAGTACTGGGAGTGGGGTGGGGTTTTTGGAGGGGGGGGAGGTCATGAGGAAGGCAGCTAGCTTCATTTAGACTTTATAGTTTAGAAACACAGACTAAGGGAAGATTTAACTCATTTGTCAGGAGCTGGAGCCAAGACACGATGACTCCAGAGACTCCCGAAAGAGTAGAGCGGCCAGTGCCAGTGCGAGCGCAAAGAGCTCTGCGGGGTCTGAGAGAACAGGAAGGAAGCTCTGGAAAAGAGAGAATTGAAGGTAGGGGGGTGGGTTTGGGGGGAGAGGAAGGGCATACTTACACCAACTTAGCGCCAGATTGTTGGGCTGGAGAAGATCCTGTGACCCCCCTGCCACTGAGTTAGAGCCCCCTGCTGAGAAGCAACCAATCACAGGGTTACGTAATGCACGGCGCTCAGGGCGAACCTAGACTGCCCTACGGCATAGCGTCATGAAGTATTAAAGAGCGGAAGTAAAAGGAAAGAGCGGTCTGTTGAGGTGATATTTAAAAAGAGGAGGCCCGGCCATTTCACTGCTTGTGTTGGGGGGGGGGTCTCGAGCATCCGAGGCGATCGCTGACGAAACAACCCCCTCTTCAAAAAACCGGTAGAAGTGCAAACGGCCATGCGATAAAAATCTGGTAAAGTCTGTAAAAAGCGAACACTCCGGTCTCAAGTGACCTTGAGTAACCCTTGATTCCCACCCTGGGTTTTTTTTTTCTCCAGGCTGCTATGGTGTTCGTCAGGTCCACTTTCGGGCTGACGAGTCCCTCGGACGTAGGCGCTAAAGTGTTCTGGCCTGCAGGGTGTGTGACTACGGCTTCCAGGCAGGATCCCGTCTGAGGCGGGATGATGGTATAGTATGTGCGCAGTGTGTGTGTGTGTGTGTGTGCATGTGCGCATGTGGCAGAGAAGAGAACGTCGGCCCGTCTCTGCCAGGATAAATGACATTTCGTGGGACGCTAAACTAAAAGCGGCCCCTTATGGCAAACAGAACGCAGGCACTGGGACGAGGGGGGAGATAAGAATTACGAGCTGCATTCCTCTGTTGACTGAACTGTGTGTGTGAGACTAAGAGACGTCAGGTTGGAAGGATCTATCTGACAACTAAGCGTGGCTACAAAGGAACAAATACCATATAAGTGAACTTACACTAGTGTCCCTTTGAACTCAAACTAAACCAACAGAAAAGAAATTAGACGGAGGGCCGTGAGCACTGGGATCGTGACGAATGGAGGTGAATAAAAACGTACGACAGAAACACAATACAGTCATACGCTCATGGCAAAACACAGGACTGAAACTCCTTAGGGGAAAATAAATAAATAAATAAATAAATAAATAAATAAATAAATAAATGCGGAGAAATCCAGAAAGACACAGGAACTACTCTGCGAGCACGTTTAAAGAAAAAGTCCACACTGAAACGCATTAAATACGTTTATACTGAAATATTATATATATATATTTATATATATATAAAAATGTTGATGGCGGTGTTAGCACGAAAGTTGAACTTTTGGAAAAAGTAATATGTCTGAGCAGAGTGTATAGATGAATAGGTGTCACAGCTGGACAGACTAAAGCGCCACCGCATCGCTCTCTTTATATAGAGATGAAGCGACGGCTAAATCCCCAATTCAGAATTTTATTCTAAAACAGATAATAAATCTTGGGCACAGCTTAAGATCGCGTCGTAAATATAAAAATTAATAGCGTGGATTTTTCCTTTAGGACTTTAGAAAGAGTAACATCACATACGCCTGTAGCAGGAAAAAAAAACAACCTCAAAACAAAACATTAGAAACATGAACATGAGCTAAAGGAAAACAGAAGCAACGAAGCCAAGTCAAAAACACTGAGAATGAATACGATATGAAAAGGAAAGAGAGAGAGAGAGAGAGAGAGAGAGGAAAAAAAAAAAGGGAGCTTGTGGAAGTTCACTCACTAAGGTCCTCATCATCAGTGGCATCCTCCATACCTTTCCCTCCGCAGCACAGGACGAAAGGAGTACGCCGCTCCACCACCGCCCGACACTGTACACACTTCTTCATCAAGCTGGCACAGTCTATACACGCACACATACATACACACACACGCACGCACGCACACACATACATACACGCACGCACACATACATACATACATACATACATACATACATACATACATACACACACACACACACACATACACATACATATACATACATATACATATATATACATATATATACACACACACGCACACACACACACACACACACACACACACACACACACACACACACAGAGAGAAAGAAGACGTTAAACCCCAAAGCATCTCGAACAATAAGGTGCACACATTTGAGTGCCAGGTCCTACACGTGATATGGACTTGGAGTCAGATCTCAAACGGCGTTAGATTGGACACAGAGTGGAGCGAGAAGGTTCTACAATGATACACATGTTTATACCCCGTGTAGTGAGCACATATAGTGAACTGCTAAGTCTGATGTGTGGAAGGGAAGGGAAGGGAAGGGAAGGGAGGTTCGACGGCTCACTTACTCTCACACGCGCACATGTGACCGCAGGGCTGGAACAGCACGGCTGCTTTCTTGTCTGAGCAAACCACACACTCTTCGATCTGCGGGCCAGAGCGGAAAAAGAGGCTTAGTGTGCAACGGTGTTATACGTACACGGGTACACGTGTCTCGCACGCGGCCGTGATACAGTCCGTGTGCAACCTCACAGTCACATCGAATCAAATCGACAGTCTGAGCACAACAAGATACCGTAAAAAGTTTCTTTACTTATAAATAAATAAATAAGAAATTACAGACGCCAAATATGTCACTTAGGTTAAGCGGAAAGTTTTGGGCTAAACAATTGCTCTAAAGGCATTTATACCGCAACGTTGTTGAATCCTCGATTCTGATTGGTCGGAAGGTGGTGATTACGTTTCTATGACAGCAGCTCTGAGAGAAGTTCGTGTCAAATCGGAAAATGCAGCGTCTCGATCCGCCGTCCTAAACAGCGTCCGAGATTAGAAGCAACGTGTCCCAAATAAATCGCAGTACGTCGAAATGAGAATCCCAAAGGTGGTCTACCCTTTCCAGTAGATTTTTCGAAGTGCATGTAACTAGGCAACGACGTTCTCTTGCGTTGCGTGACGTGTTCGTATGTCCGAGTACTTGCATACGAGTACATACTTTTAGCGCATATTATAAATAAGGAGGCGAATTGAGACGCGGCAAAAGTCAAATCTCAAACTTATATTAATGCGCACGTTCTAACGTTATGGAAGGAGTCTCCAGTGTTAGAACTTTGTAACAGTCGGAGGTAACGTTGTAACTTTTAAGCTTGGAGTTTTCCATTTTTCTCAGCAACTTCAAGATAAAGCTACATACTACCAAGAAATGGTATGAAAAGCGGTATCTGTAAAACTTGGAATAATTTAAGAACACTATATAGTGTACTCAGAACCTCGCCCACCGTCCTCTAAATGTCCCGCTGAGATATTGTGCACTACCTTGGTCCTGGACTGGACCTGGTCTTTACAGATGAGACACTTCTTGACGCGAGGAGAACACAGCGAGCAGGTGGCGATGTGGCCGCACGGCCCGAACAGCGTGTCCCGCTTCATGTCCGAGCACACCATACACTCCTCCAGGGTCTCGTTGTTGCTGTTCAGAGACGGGCTGCGGGAGCCCACCTGCCCGCTGAGAGACACGGCGGCCAGGGAGAAACGTGTCGAGAGGAAGAAGGGAAGCGGCGGCAGGGCGGGGGGAGGGGATGGGGGGGGGATGAGGGAAAAGTCAAACAAAAGGTGAAGAAACGGGAAGAAAGGAAAACATGGCAAGGCATGAAGATGGATGAGAGCAGGAAGGAACCGAAGACGAAGGGGGGAAGAAAACGGGGGGGAAAAACGTATGTAGATCAGATATAGGTGAGATTACGTATACGTTACGTTTGTTATATATCAATTTTTCTACACTAAATACCTTGTTTAATCGTTTACAGTAGAAAGCGATTTTTTTAACTAAATCGAGGCGATGATTTTTCAGAGTACCTGGTCTTTTCCTTGTGGCACTTGGCCAGGGCTTTGCACAGGCTCGGGTCAGGGCACAGGTCAAGCGGAGACTGGCCCTTCTTGTTGCGGATGGTCAGGTCGGCGCCGTTGGCTGCCAGGAAGCAGGCAATGGAGGCGGCGCTCTTCTTCTCTGCTCCTTGAGTCCCAAGTCCCATAATCAGCTAGACGGAAACATGAAACAGTGAGAAAGAATTCATTCAGAATAACCCCAACTCAAATCTCCGTACTGCGCCGAGAAGGAATCACGTAATTCCAGCTAGACTGCTAACTCTAAAAAAGGGTTCAGAGTTCCTAAAAAAGGGTTCAGAGTTCCTGAAAAGGGTTCAGAGTTCCTAAAAAAGGATTCAGAGTTCCTAAAAAAGGGTTCAGAGTCCTTCCAAAGGTTTCCGTGTTCCCGAAAAGGTTTCAGAGTTCCTCAAAAGTTTTCGAGTTTCTTAATAGCAGGTACGCGATTCATCATTGTCTGAAGCTTGCATATGGCCAGTGAGGAACCTTTAGTTCAGTCAGGAACCTCCCGAACAGTTCCTGTTCTATAGAAAACTAGCACCTCTGGGAAATGTAGGAAATTCAGGACGCACACTAAACCTGATTCCAGAAGGTTCCTGAAAAGGTTCCTCGTGTATGTTAAAGCAATAGCAGATGAGCGGACCGAAGACATATGACTGCTTTTGGTCCGCTCTTCCTGAACTAAATGAAACGATCGCACGGTAAACGGCGCAGACGATCCATAAAGTACGACGTGCAGAACAAGTTCATCTGGAACGTCGTGCACTTCATTCCGCAGACGAAGACGACGGCACACGCTTCAGCATCCCGAGCCTCTCTGGAGGAGTCGTTTTAAATGGATGGCTTACACGCCGGGTAATGGGCGAGAGATTTGTCACACTGATCTGCCTGCGTTAATAAATGACAAGCCTCTGGCCCCGGTTCAGCCTCCTGCCATCGGCTGCGTGATTTAGACCGGTCGCAGGGAGCGGATGTGGCCCGCTGGCAGGTCTGAGGGCAGAGAGAACGAGGAAGTGGTGATCGTATCTGTGCAGGTCAGAGGTCAGGTGTGACAGAGGAAGAGACGTAAGGTCTTAGGGATCTGACGTGTACGGAAAGTACGGGGTGTTAATGAAGAGGAGAGACGGTGTGTAACGGGAGGTCGGACAGCAGGTCAAATAGATGCGTGAATAAAAGAGCAGGAGGGAAGAAGAAAAAAAAAAAAAAAACCTTTAACAAGACTCTTAGAGCAAAATGTCCACCGGTATATATAATTCAATCAGAAGACGAAAAAAAACCCCAAAAACCTAGATTATACAGAGAAGAAGCTCTAATTAGTCTGGAATTTCGCAGTCTAAACGTGATGATAGTTTTTGTAGAGCCAGACCCACATACCGGATCATGGATAATGACGATACTGATACTGAACTACTGACGATGAAACTGACTGATGATATCTGGAGGAGAAAACGTTTTCCTTTTTCCTCCTGCCTTTATTTCATCGACCACAAGAGGGCATTTCTCATCAGTCCTCTAACTACTAGGTCTAACTTCAACTTCACAATAAAACGAGCCAGTAATCATGGCAATCTGTTCAGTGAGTCATAACATTTGACTCAGCTCACCAATAAGAGTCGACTCCTTCGTGTCCCAAACTGACTCACTGTGTTATTCTGCCCAGTAAAAACTTTTTTTTAATAAATGATGATACATACACACACACACACACACACACACACACACAGTTGTGCTCATAAGTTTGCATACCCCTTGCAGAATCTGCTAAATCTTAATACTGTTAACATAATAAAATTGATCAAAAAAAATAACCATGTTTTTTTTTTTTATTTAATCCTGTCCTGAATTTCACATCACAGATGTTTACATATAGTCCACAAAACAAGATAACTTAATTTATACAAAGTACCCTGTTCAAAAGTTTACACACCCTTGATTCTTAACACCGTGTGTCGTTACCTGGATGATCCACAACTGTCTTTATGTTCTGTGAGAGTCGTTCATGAGTCCCTTGTTTGTCCTGAGCAGTTAAACTGCCCGCTGTTCTTCAGAAAAATCCTCCAGGTCCTGCACATTCTTTACTTTTCCAGCATATTCTACATATTTGAGCCCATTCCTTTCCAACAGCGGCTTTATGATGTTCAGATACATCTTTTCACACTGAGGACGACCGAGGGACTCGGACACGACTATTACGAAAGGTGCGAACGTTCACTGACGCTCCAGGAGGCGACACGATACATTAAGATCCAGGGGGGTGTAAACTTTTGAACAGGATGATCGGTGTAAATTGTTAGTATTTTGTATCTTATTTAGCGTCTGAAGGGCGGTACTAAATTTAAAAAAAAAAAAAAGATCTTTACACAAAATAATTCACACGCGATCGTCCTGTTCAAAAGTTTACACCCCCCTGGATCTTAATGTATTGTGTCGCCTTCTGGAGCTTCAGTGAACGTTCGCACCTTTCGTAATAGTCGTGTCCGAGTCCCTCGGTCGTCCTCAGTGTGAAAAGACGGATCTGAACATCATATAGCCGCTGCTGGAAAGGATCATCCTGTTCAAAAGTTTACACTATAAAGATTTAGCAGATTCTGCAAGGGGTATGCAAACTTTGGGGCACAACTGTATATATATAAATATATATATATATATATATATAGTATTTACACACACACACATATGCACAAGCTGTGTTGAATAACATGGACAGGGGACCTAAGAATTTGATATCCGGCTTCTGAAGGTGCAGTTGCACAAACGCTGGAAAACGTTACATCATTTACAATCATATAACAGTAAAAAAAGAAAAAAACCAACAACACAATAATTAAGTAAAACTTGTGTACACTAGCTTTATACTTTAGATATCATTCAGGAGTCAGTTAGACAGATGGGTATATTACATCGTCTGCACACTGGCATGATTTATTTCCTTAAGCCCGGTTCATTTATCACGTTACTGTCCAAACATCAACAAAATATGGAACTATCTGCAAAAAAATCCTACATCAGTAAGACCCTGTGTGGGGTTTTTTTTTTTTAGCCACAAATGCTTCCAGTTCCAACTCATTACCTTCTGAGAACACAATCTCAGCAGCTGTTTGTGGTAAACATTATATTAGCTGAGCAGCTTTAATCCTTAACGCTCCTGTACTAAAAACATTTGGAGGTTTGCCGTGTTTTAAGGAGCGGTTGGAGAGTCACTGATTTGCTGTAAAAGTTCATAAGAAGGCACTTCGGAGTGCGTGTGTGAGAACACACCCCCAGACCTTAATGGGCTGCGAACAAGCGATTCGTTTAGCAGCTGTTCCGCTATTTTAACTTCGCTATAGCTGCCATTTCTCCTCTCGTGGTGATCTCGCGTTCCACTTAGGTCTAACGGGACGGGCGAGGCAGTCAGGGGGAGGAGAAGAAAAGCGGGGGTTGGGTTGGGGGGTGTGTGTGGGATGCTGTCGTTCCAATGACTCTGGATAGCTTCCCGTGAATGTGTCCTGGCTCGCCGCTTCTTACATCTGCTCTGATGGAGCCGCTGGGCCGGGAAATTCAATTTTCTCCATTGCGCTGCTGGATTGTACAAGCGAACGTGCTGTAGATTTCAATTAGGCTTCTGAGCGAAGCCCCGACCGTCCTCCTGCTGATCTCGTTCTGATCTCAGCAGCGCCCTCTGTGGCTTATCACGGTCGGAGACGCTTAAGAGCACGTGACGGCCATGGAGAGACTACATAAATCACTAGGCTTCACTCCTGCACGTTGAAGGAGGCTTGGAACGTAAAACACTTCGCTTTTAAAACCAGTGTTCCAGTTTCTCTCAGATTCTGGGTCAGCTTTCTTCCTCAGCTACATTATGGACGTATTACTTAAGATCTATTCATGAGATCGATCGGATAACGAAGATAAATCGCACCGATCCACCAAATTAGGGCTTCATACACGGCGCCGTTAAATCCTCGATTCTGATTGGTTAGAAGCTGTTCAGCAGCTCTGCGAGACAGAGGACAGGTTTATATTAACGCGCTCATGCTAATACATTACTGTACAGGGACTTAATCGGATTTTTTTTTTTGCACGGAGAAATTTATGTAACGCTCATGGAAGGAGTCTCCAGTCGCAACGAGACTGAAGTCTTCAAGGCAGAGGAGTTTACGCTTTTATGGCAACGTAACAAGCTGCATTTTTTTGTTAGCTTATTAACATTTTACAACATTAAACACTTAAGTAGATTACGTTTAAGTAATATCAGCTATGTTTAACACATCAGTTAGCATTTTCATCTGTTTAATATAGCGGATATTAGTTTGTGAGGGGGGGGGGATGTTAAGAGTTAGGGGTCAAAGGTTGGAGCATTTGAATATTAT
This sequence comes from Ictalurus furcatus, assembly GCF_023375685.1. Lineage (NCBI taxonomy): Eukaryota > Metazoa > Chordata > Actinopteri > Siluriformes > Ictaluridae > Ictalurus > Ictalurus furcatus. The sequence goes on from NC_071274.1 coordinate 20,815,397, forward strand.
TTGAATATGCATTAGTAGTAGTTTTGGAACATCCAAACATTCTCAACTTCCTGTGTTGATTAAAGCTGGTGTGTACCGTGTTCTTGGAGGGCTCCCAGGGCTCCACCTTGCTGACATCCTGCATGTCCTGGAGCTGCCGGAGCTGGGACAGGGTGTGATGACGCAGGGCCTCGTGCAGCGGCGTGTCCCCGTCCTTATCCTGCACGTCCAGTTTGGCCTCGGCTCTCACCAGCAGCTGCGGAGACATGGAGGACTCGCGTTAACTCACCTGGGAGTTAACTCACCCTTTTACACGCCAAACTAAAACGTTGGATTTTCAATAGGTTTGGTTAAACTACCCTGATAAAAAGAAAGACGTGCTGAAAACGCATGTTTTAATAGCTGGTTTCTCAGTAAAAGGGGTTTTTAAATAAAGAAAGAAAGAAAGAAAGAAAGAAAGAACTTGGAGCGGGAATACAGCTGCTACATAGACGGAATCTAACATTAAAGTAACTATAAATGGAAAAAAAATGTGTGTTGTGTTCTTTAATAAATAAAAGAATAATAATAATTGTTGGCAAACTGCTGTCATCGGAAAATACTCAACTTAGGAGTGGGTAACAGCAACCGTATCGTTAGAACACGCGGTAATTGATTATTTTCCGATAACAGCATGCCCCGAAGTGTTCTCCTCTTTATATACGGGGCACATTGTTAGTTGTTGCGTGTTGTATATGAAATTAATTTCCATTCGGTTATTCCATTTTTTTATTCGATTCCTTTAATCACAGTCCCCCCCTTCTTTTAATCACTTAGTTCTTTCGTATTATTAACGTAATCTCAATAACACCCTGATGATATCAACACGCAAGCATATGTGGGCGCAATCCCGCTACACGTCCACAAGATGGCGCTCAAACAATCTTTGAATTCGCCATTCAGACCACACACTCGTTTCTCTCCGAGTAGCGCTCTGGAGTCCTTGGGGCTGAATTAATTCAATCACAGAGGCTAATTCTGCTGCAGGAGGCCGTGCGTGGTAGAGCCAAGCTGAGCCATTCTTGCAGTTCGCGTCCTTAAAGTGGACGAGCTCAGAATGAGGAGGAGGAGGAGCAGGAGGAGGAGGAGCAGGAGGGCAGAACATGGGGATGAGGAGTGTTCGATTGAGATCAGTAAATGAGAACTCTTTGAGTATGAGTAAAGGAGAACAGGAATGAGGAATAAAGAGCAAAGGGAAGACCACCGGTCACTCACCCGGACGATCTGCGTGTGCTGTCGCTCCACGGCCAAGTGCAACGCAGTCTGCTGGTTCACGTTCTGTACGTCCAGACTGGCACTTCCCTTCGAGGGAGAATGAAAGAGACAAAGTGCTTAAATCGCATTTGGCTGAGAGTGTTCTGTCTGGAAGTCGGTTCTCCTGCGGTACAAACTACGTTCAATCAAATGCCATTAGGGAGGTCTGCAATGAACCTGCCAATGAAATATGCAGCAAAGTAAACGATCTGGAATGCTTTAATACATATGGAATACAATGGACTACACCCTATTACACCCCCCCATCCCATCCCGTCCCCTCCCCCCTGTTACATTTTCCCACCTTACCCATAACCTAGCTACACGGCATTTTGTTTTTTTTTTTTTGTTTTTTTTTTTGGCGCATCTGCACCCACGGGCTGTTTTCAGAAACGTGAGCTACAGGGATGTAATTTGTATTCAGATATTCCCTGAACGAACCCCCTCGGCAGCGCGGACTCTCTGCACTGCAGCAGTGCAGCTCCTACTGCGGCTCGGTGGCGGAGGAGGCTCGAGTCACTCTGGTGTGAACCCTCTCTCCGTCTCCAGCCCTGTGCCTTTCTATTACCGGCTAATGGAATAAGAAGGAAGCGCGAGCGCTGCAGCTGGAGCGTGCGTGTGCCATGGTGGGCCACTGGAAAGGGTAGGCTCATGGGGCTAAACGCGGACACCCGGGCGCTCGGTCAGTGAGTCAGAAGTCATGATCGGAAGCCGAGTCGAGCGCAGGACAAGCTCCGAGTTTAACCCGAGAACGCGGGACAATCCGTACACTCGTCAAGAGCACGTGTCCGTTTCCTGACGTGCAACACGACCGACAAAAGTAGGAGGAGTCTTTCTGGAGGCGTTACGTCACTACCTAAGCAAGGAACGTGACATTGATGCTGCTCTGCATGTTTGTTCTACAGTACCGAAGCCGAGGGTGCCAATACTTTGTTGCCTGTAATTTCTCAGACAACTTTACAATAAAAGCAATTGTACAAGGAATATATTGTGATGTTATGTTCCACACGTTGGGCTCTACATACGTTCTGCGACGCTAGTACGCACCCTACGCCATATAGTGAGCATCAATAGGGAACAGGAAGTGAATTTGGGATGTAATTTTAAAAAAAATAGGAATGAATCTGAAACATTAAATTGTGCGATAGAATTCCAGCGTGTAGTCACGACCTGACTACTGACTACTGAAGATAACCGTGCTGTTACCTCCAGCTGAAAAGTGATTCTATCTGACGTGGGGTTTTTTTTGTTTGTTTTTTTAAATAGTGGTTGTCTGACTTGAGTGGTGACTCGCGAGAGCTCGGTGATGAACTAGCAAACAGCACGAAGACTACGAGACTCCCGAGAGCGCTTTTCTGAGCCCTCCAACTATAATTACCGTAAGTGGATCAATTATCAGCCTCGATTAATGCTGAGCGTTTTATGGTAGTTGTAAGCGCAGGTGCTTTCACACTTCCGAGTGGATTGGATAATCTTACAGGATTACTGACACTCCGGGAGGGAGACTGTTACTGTTACAATAGGGCATGACAAGAGTGTGAGAATGTGAGAGAGTGTAAGTGTGTGTGGGTGAGAGTGTGTGTGTGTGTGTGTACCTGGTGGACTAGAAGCTCTGCCACCTCTACGTGATTGTTAAGCGCAGCCAGGTGAAGGGCAGTGTAGCCATCGTCCTTCTTCTCATCCACTATCCAGGGTCGTGGCAGCTTGGATAACAGCACGCGCATGGCACTGAGAGAGAGAGAGAGAGAGAGAAAGAAGGAAAGAAAATGAGAAGGCAAAAAATGGGCAGACAGAAAAGGAGACAGAAGGAGAAATTGAGAGAGAGAAAAAAAGAACGAGAAAAGAAGAAACAGAGAAAGAAGTAAGGAAAAGGAACACAAGAAAGAAAGAGAAAAAGAAGGAAAAGGTGAGAAAGGAAAAAAGGAAGTAGAGAAAATGGGAACGAAAGAAGAGAAAGATAGAAAGAAAGAAGATAAAAGGATAAAGAAAGAAAAAGAAAGAAAGAAGCGAGAGAGAGAGAGAGAGAGAAAGGGAGAAACAGAAGGAAGCAAGGAAGAAAAGAGAAAAAGGAAAAGGTGACAGAAAGAAAGAAAGAATGGAGAGAAAAAGGGAAAGAAAGAAGAGAAAGGAAGGAAGAAAGAAGAAAAGGAGAAAGAGAAAGAAAAATGAAGCAAGAGAGAGAGGGAAAGAGAGAGAGGGGGGAGAGAGAGGGAGGAGGAGAGAGAGAGGGAAAGAGAGTGAGGGGGAGGGAAAGAGAGAGAGAAAGGGTGAGAGAGAGAGAAAGAGGGAGAGAGAGGGAAAGAGAGAAAGAGAGTGGGGGGGAGGGAGAGAGAGAGGGAGGGAGAGAGAAAGAGGGAGAGAGAATGAAAGAGAAAGAGAGTGAGGGGGAGGGAGAGAAAGAGGGAGAGAGAATGAAAGAGAGAAAGAGAGTGAGGGGGAGGGAGAGAGAGAGGGAGAGAAAGAGGGAGAGAGAATGAAAGAGAGAAAGAGAGTGAGGGAGAGGGAGAGAAAGAGGGAGAGAGAATGAAAGAGAGAAAGAGAGTGAGGGGGGAGGGAGAGAGAGAGGGAGAGAGAAAGAGGGAGAGAGAGGGGAGAGAGAAAGAGTGAGGGGGAGGGAAAGAGAGAGAGAGAGAGGGAGAGAGAGAGGTGGGGGGAGAGAGAGAGAGAGAGAGAGGGGGAGAGAGAGAAAGAGTGAGAGAGAGGGAAAGAGAGAGAGAGAGAGAGAGGGGGGGGGTTATTTTTCAAGTTGTATTACAGAAGAAAAAGTAAATGCTGTAAATCTGAACCAATAGGATCAGAGAGAAAAAAAGAAGAAGAGAGAGCGCAAATCTAAATAAATGTTGACAATCAGCGTAAACTCAGCGGCACAGAGTGCGCTCCTGAAAACAGCCGCACATTTCAAACAGACATTTAGACTACGAGGACACCACTGGTTTTATGGCGAACACAAGCTGCTGTGAATGGAGGGCTTGCAGTGTGGGGTGTGAAGGTTATGTAGAGGATACGGAGTCCTGGGAAGTACCGCAGGGCCTGACGTGAGCCTGGGATCAGCTTTCTTATCCTCTTCCTACATCCACTCCACGAAGACCGACACACTGAGCCTGAATCCAGATCAGTGCTAGATAGAAGCTGTGCTCACACACTGGAGCAGTGGTGGAGGGGGTGGTGTAAGGAAGCTGATTGGGAATCTGTGCAGCACCTGCAACGGGCAAGCAAACCTCTAAATGAGGAACGCTCGAAATGAGAAATCGTTTACAGCTGGGGGAGAAAAAAAAAAAAAACAGTAGGTATGGGAGCGAAATAGAGAGAGAGGAAGAGAAAAGGTTGTGTACATCACACACAAGACAAAGAGAATATTTGTGAGAACAGAAAAAAGGGGGAGATGAGATCTGAGAAAGATTAGCGCAGCTATTGTGAGTGTGAAGAGGTTACGTTCGGGGAGGAGAGCAGCAGAGAACCCAGCAGATAAAAAGACGTGTTGCCTGGAAAGAATACAATCGTTTTAGCCTATAGGGAAAGTCAGAAAGCTGCACAGGCTTTATGGCTGACAGTTCTCACCGGACCTCACACCTCCAGTCAATCTTTAACCCAGATCAAGACTTCCAGGAAAGCAAGAAGGACGAAATTGATTATGGGGGGAATAAAGACCAAAAATTACATATCTATCTTGTAGAATAAATTGATAAAAATGCCTTTACTGAGACAAGTACTGGACAAGTACACTCCAGCAGCCTCTGGGGCTACATGATGGATTCCACTAAAACCAGTCTTTCTTTTTCTCAGAGAGAGAGAGAGAGAGAGAGAGAGAGAGTGAGGGGAGAGGAAGAGAGAGAGAGAGAGAGAGAGGAAGAGAGAGAGGGAGAGGGGGAGAGAGAGAGGAAGAGAGAGAGAGAGAGAGAGAGGAAGAGAGAGAGAGAGGGGGGGAGAGAGAGAGGAAGAGAGAGAGAGAAAGAGTGAGAGAGAGAGGAAGAGAGCGATTGAGAGAGAAGGAGAGAGATAGCGATAGAGAGAGAGGGGGAGAGAGAGAGAGAAAGAGGGAGAGAGAGAAAGAGGGAGGGAGAGAAAGAGGGAGGGAGAGAGGGGGGAGAGGGAGAGGGATAGCAATAGAGAGAGAGGTAGAGGGAGAGGGAGAGAAAGAGGGAGAGGGAGAGAGAGAGAGGAAGAGAGAGAGAGAGGAAGAGAGAGAGACAGAGAGGGGGAGAGAGAAAGAGCGAGAGAGGAAGAGAGAGAGAGAGAGAGAGAGAGAGAGAAAGAGCGAGAGAGGAAAAGAGAGAGAGAGAGAGAAAGAGCAAGAGAGAGAGAGAGGAAGAGAGAGAAGTGTCAGCAGCAGTATACACACTCGGAGGGCTGCAGAGTGAAGAAGCTGCACTGCAGTGTGCATGCTGCACACACAAAATCCATACAATCACCAACCTCACTTAGAAACCCAGATTTTTTTTTAAAAACTGGGTTTGGATCTGGAGTCTGATCCATTTCGAATAGATGCGACAGCTAAAAGGTCAATCAAAAGTACAATTATAATCCTAACAACGGTCATAGTGTCAATTTCCGACGACTCCAACCTTACTCCCTCGGTGAATGGAACCCCGTTAGGGTTATTTTGTCTAGAGACTGCGTTGTGAAGCTTGGTGTACTCGAGGCTCCCTGCTCTGGAACATCTCATAGAAAGGTGGAGATAAGCAAAGGTGAAAAAACGACTCGGTAATGCCAGCCCCTAGTCTTCAGTCGCTCGGTGGTGCAACTACCAACCTCACACACAAACCTGGGTATAAATCTGGGTTTGGTTCTTGGGTTTGGCATCTGGACTCTGCTGCATCGTCTCCAATCATGGCATGACATTTTTTAATTGACGTGATGAAAAACAGGTTAATCAAAAGCACCAAAAGTCCAAAAAGTCATATCGTCAATGTGTGACCCCAACCCTTGGCAGTTACTCCATTGGCAAAAGAAACCCCATTAGGTTTACTTGTTCTAGGGATGTGCTCGAGTCTTGAGCTTTGATGTATATTAAAGTTCCCTGCTTTGCAAGGATCACAGAGAAAAAGGAAGGTAGGCAAACATGAAGGAACTACTTGGCAATGCCAGCCCCGAGTCTTGGTCACTTGGTCATGCAGTGTATATGTATACGACCGCCAACCTCTCACACAGAAACTCAGGTTTAAATGTGGCTTTTTGAACCAAAAGTCATAGCGACATCATCAGACTCCAGCCCTTGTCAGTTACTCCCTTGGCAAATGAAACCCAGACTCCAGAGATGCACTTGAACACTCAAAGTTTCCTGCTTTGGCAGGATCTCCTAGAAAGGCAAGGCAAGGGTAGGTGAAGGTGAGGGGACTACTTGGCAATGGTAGCCCTTGAACTCCACTTGCATCTGGACAGTTTTTGAAGGATGGCATGATGTTTCAATAGACAAGAAAATACTCAATCAAAAGTACAATGATTCGCCTACCAGAAGGTCATAGTGTACTTTAGCGGTTACTCCCTCGGCAAATGAGACCCCAGTTTACCTTCATAGAGATGCGCTTGGCTCACAAGCCCTGGGGGAGGTGGGATCTCCTAGAAAGGCAAAGGACTGGCATCGTGAAGCCGTCAGGACTTAGCAACTCCAACCCCTAGTCCTGGTCACTGGGTCTGGTCAATAGATGATGTTTGCTTAGCACATTGGAGTGACAGGTTGGCAAAAATAGACAGGCATTAATATTAATATGGCTTTCCATCATTGCTGCATTGCAGTTATTTTGTCCACTGGATAAGCATCGGAACAGAAACTGCTGAATTCCGAGGTACACGCCACCTTTAAACCTTTCAGGATATGATTAGCTTAGCAAAGAAACATTCTGCTATCGATTTGACTAGGGCTGGGTGGAACGAGGTGAAAAGATTCCCTAACCGACAAACATCGAGGCTAAAGAAGCCATCAATGCAGGGGGGGAAGGAAGGAAGGAAGGAGGAAAAGAGAGGTGAAAGAGAAGCATGATGGAACTGGGTCACCCTGTGAGACGCAAAGGTCCCCTGAGTGTGCACCAGTGGGGTCTGTTGTCTCGAGCAGCAGTGCTGTAATTTGTTGTAGTGCAGGAGCTCAACACTGCTGAGCAAAGCTCGGCGTTCACGCAGCATACTTTCAGACCTTCCTCGAGGTGGTCAGGCAAACTTTCCAAGGTAGCTGGGAGGGCAATAATTATAATGGAAGACCAACCGCGTGTCCGGGCCTGTGAAGTGGCATGTCATAACCACGTCGAATTAATAAATGACCTCACGACGATGTGTGTAGAAAAGAAATACTTGGACATGCTCCTCTTCTCCCCATTAAACAAGGCCTGTTACGAATACCAGAACTTGCACTGTTATTCAAACCATCATAACAGTTTGTCAAGACATCTGTTTCATCTCAGATGAAACACGTGTACCTTTTCGTTTCAGCGCGAAACTAGGAATCGATCCGAGGAACTGAAATGCAGACGGATCACTTGTTTAGACCAAATCCCCCAATTTGGTCGTTTTGTCTGCCGTCTCCAGAAGATCACGGGTTCGACTCCAGCAAAATTGCAAGGGACTGGCTAGACGCTTTACGGTCACGCCGTTCCGACGCTTCCAAGCCTCAAACCGGACCTAAAAGTTGCGAGATCTTTAATATTTAGAGGAGGAAATTAATATGGCTGAAGGAGCATCTCAAGTGGCTCAGTGAAAAGCAGCTAGTCGTCAGCTGTGACTTGCATAATGTTCTCTTCGTTTTGACCTTCCTCTGTATTCATCAGCGCTAGACGGCGTGCTTTGATCTAACGGTGTTCGCAAAGTATCCGAGTTGTCTGGTGAATTTCTAAAGAGCTTGGCCTCTGCTACCGAGCAACCTACGACTGTCATTAGATCAAAACTGGTATCGTTACACAAGGTCAATGGAAGTGGGGGGGGGGGGGGGGGGAAATGATGACTCGCCTTAAAGTATTCATTTACCATTACAGATAGTCCTTCTTACACAAATCGCTCAGAGTCAACAAGGGACCCAATGGCACAGTAATATCCATGACCTAATTATATGTACATGCTCAGTTCCTCTAGGCACTCTGGTAAAAAAGCTCATCCATTTATTCATCTGTGACCAAGATACACTCGAGTCTTTTCTAGGTAGATCCTAAAGCTTGTGACTAAAACTAAAACCGAAGGATAAAAGAACGACAAAGATAGAAACGTAAAGTGGAGAATTACTGTCTGCACGTGATGGAGAATTCAATGCCTTGGACTGGAGCCTTCGATCGGTGGCCGACGTGGAGGAACAGAGCGGCCGGCTGCTGATATCTAGCGAGGTTATCAATCTCAGCCTTTAAATCACTTCATTTCCAAACCGTTTACCAGCCACGAGTGAGTCAAGTCCACCCGAGCGGAGTACATATACAGCCGACATTCGAGACCAAAGGACTACGCCAGAGATTTTAGCGTGGAATTATTGGGATAGACATCAAAGGAGATTGAACAGACACAATATATCTACCTAATGTTCTTCATGCTAGCTAGATTTGCGCTAAAGCTAACAAGAGACGTCTTCTAACGCGGGATTTACACCAGGAGATCTCTCTCACTGTCTTGAAACCGTTGCGTCACCTCTGAAAGGGGCGTGTTTAGTGTAACCAGGGCTTTAGTTCGCCAGCCACAATGGCTAGTAGCTTAGCTAGAAGTTTTACTGGAATACAGATACTGCAGGTCGAGTGAAAAACAACACAAAACCGAATTTTACCAGGAGAACACTAGTGCGTGTTGGACAGCTCTACGCGAACAGCATAAATGGTAGAACACGTACTGGTGGAACTGATATTTAACTGGAGAAATGTTTGGCTTTAAATTGATCAAGGGTTAAAAGAATGGTCTAAATGAATAACACGGATAATTATAAGAACTGTGGAATACATAATAAGGCGCAGATGTTTGTCTTAGCTTTGCCTGCAACGCTACAAATCAGACCTTTACTTAAAGGCTTTTAGAAAGTGATTAGACATGGTCGCTACAGCAGCTCGATAGTTCAATATGAAGCTTTTAGAGACTGAATAGAGCTTTTGACAGATGTGGCGGCATGGTCTCGTAACCGAAAGCATTCCCGATCTGTGCTTCAAAATGACGCAGAGTTCCAGTGAGGACAAACAAAAGCATGCGAGAAGCATTTTTGGTCTTTCCCCAAGTCTGGAATCTGGCCTGTCGCTTCTCACTTCGCTGTTGTGTGTAGCCGTCTCTCTCAGAATTACAACAGACGAGGCTGGCACCGGGCCACAGTCTGACCCAAACCAAGAGGAAGCACAAGCTCTGTGATTGGCCCCTGGAGACTTGTTGGACCGACAAGTCCTTTGCCCTAGTCTTGGTGGACGCGTGCTTGTAGGGGAAAGGTCGGAATGTGCAAATCTTTTACCCGAGTCATATCAGTAATGCTGAAACTTTTACATTTTAGATTATTGATGGAAAGTTATAAGTACCAATTAAACAGACGAGGATAAGATTTCCGGACATATCTCGGATAGGCAGCGTCGGGGACATTTGGCTGGAACACGTTTTAATGTCCGTATGAATTACCGATATGGGCATGTCCTCAGAAAGTATGCATGGTCGTCACACAGACAATTCCATGCATACTACTTACACCTCATCGCAATGCAAATTGATTGTTTTGTCCTTTATTATAGCACTTGTGGTCCACCTGATCGTTACACGGTCACATGACCATAACGTGTGTAGGCTACACCAGTGTTAACATCCCTAAAACCAAAAAAAGTCCTTTTAAATGTTGTCTATATTGTACTTATAAACTCTTAAAGGTTTTGTTTTTGGTTTCATTGGAAGACGACAGAAAAGAGCGAGTGCTTCCATGTCTTTATACCGGAGAAAAAAAGAAAGAAAGGAAAAAGAAAAAAAAAAAGAGCGCAAAACCTTTATTCCTATTGGATACGACGCAATGTTTACCAACATGTCGATTCGGATATATTACTAGGGGTTACACCACAGCACAGTTTATATTCGATAAATAAAATATGGTGTGTTTGGGACAGGATTAAAATCCCAGACTCACACCAGTAACAATTACATTATCCCACCTCCTCATGAAAAACTAATCCGGACCACACGTCACGATCCGATATCTTTTACGGCATACTTTACATATATAAAGAGATGGTGCACAGGGTTGAAAGACGGAGGTGGAGTTATAAGGCGCTATAAGGAATGTAAGCAAGAGCTCGGAGATCGGTTGCTACAGGCTTCCCTCGACGCGACTCGGGGTGGCCTGCCATAAATCACTTTTACGCCGTGTGCCGCTCAGCAGCTTTAGCCACCAGATGATAGAAAGCTTTAAGTGAGAACGAGTGTACCGAATGACTACTCGAGAACCCGTGTCGCAAGCGTTCAGGAGTAATAGGGCTTGCAGCGAGTTCGAAAGTGCACACGATGCCAAGACCGAAATGGGGAGGGGGGTGGGTGGGTCGAGGATTGTTGTCTTAAATTATTTGCACAGCTTTCGCTTACTTTATAGATAGCAATCTCCTTTAAATGAGAATTGGCCCCCAGACAGATCTGCTGGGTGGGGAAATACAAAAATAAAATAAAATAAACCCCAAAAGCCTTGGTCCTCAAGAGTCATGTCGAAATAAATCAGCGTGCAATAACATTAAGAAAGTCATTTGTCTTTCCTCGACCTGGAGAGTCGTAGTAATTAAAACCCCAGGTTAAAACTTTCACAAATCATGACCGCTCGCCTATTCAAGCCCCACCTGAAAGGTATCGACGTGATTCATGAGGTTCTTTGTTACACGGGGATTCGAGCTCAGCACTTATTATACAGGCGCGTTTAAACCGAGGAGACGCACAAGGACTCGGCCGTATCGTTAAACTTTATTTGTTCGTCGTTCGGAGAGAAATTGAAGGAACGCTTTTAAGCTCAATTATGACTGGAACAATCTCGGATATCGGAAACTTTCTTGGCTTGCCGTTAGTCAGCTAAGGGGGATGTAAACGAAGTCTGAAGAATATATAAATAAATATATAACACACGAGGAAGTTACCGTTGTTTGAAGCATCAACATCTGCTCTCCTTATTGCCTTCGATCTGCCAAACAAGCCTAAAGCGATTAAAAGACTTACTCTTATAAAGCACATTACACAAGTACAGTAGAGTTTTGCGAGCGTTTCAGAACGCCGTTAATAACCTAGGGCTGGAGCGACGCGGACGAAGCGGGGGTCTTCGCTAAGTCACGCGTTTCTTTTCTTTTTTTATATTCGTATCAAAGGTTTCAGTTGAATTTGTTTTACGTCTTTGTTTACGTTTAATCGTCAACATGTAAAACGTTACAAACGGATTTCTTTTTACTTTAGGCCACGCCTCTTTTACTTTCAATGAACCGCACAAGAAAGCGAAGACGTGTCTCAGTGCTCGCTGAAGTGAAGTGCTCTCACTCTCTTGATGGTTTCTCGCGCTCACTAATACCTTTGCGTCCGCACGATTTCTACTGGTCAAGTCAGCTCCCCTCGCGCTCTCCGTTAAACATAATGTTTCACCACCGACATAGACACGCTACCGTAGTAGGCTTCTCTGCGTAGGCTTGATACCCGCCTACGACAACGGCACACTTTGCCTTCAACGGCAAGATGCTTCTAGACCGATGTCATCTACACTACAGTAACTGTTGTATTAATGTAGGATATCACATCGCTCAACATTTTAAAAAGGCCCATCAACACTAACACCACGACCCCAAGACGTTTCACTAATTACACGTTATGCATATTTTCTTATTAAACTAATTATATATACTGTATACCGTACACACACTGCCATCATCGCTCTTAAAGACACCACACCACTATCATGCTAATGAAACCATGATGCAATTTCCAGAAAAAGTGTAAAATTACGTCCGTTTAACAAACGCCACGCGGCACGTCCCGTTACGGTTTTTCGCTTCATTGACCGACGGCTCAGATAAAAGAGAAGGGTTGAGGAGATTGACTGGCGGTGTTACTTCCCAATCAGGAAATGAGACTAGAGAGCAACGGATCGCTTTTGAGCTAAATGCCCAGTCCTCAAAAAAGACACAAAGTGTAAAACTTTGCTAATTGTTAACACTGATATCGACTGAAAGCATTTCCAGGACGTCGATCGGACAGAAAGACCAAAAACGGTGTGGTTTGTTTGACCGCGCCTCGTGGCGGAGATGCAGGAGTCAGGGGAGTGCATTACACCTGGCACGTAGTCAATCCTTGTACGACCCATAAATACCGAGTAATCGAACGGCTATATATTACGGCTGACAACACCGTAATTGAATTGCGCTTCGCGCAATACAAGAAGAATCGGAGAGCGCTAAATAAACCAGATTGGTGGACGGTAAAGCGCGGCCGCCAATTAAGAAATGTGAATTTGTGAGCCGAGTCGATGCGAATCTTAAGATGAACTTTTAGATAATGGGTCTAGGAAGTTGGAGTATAACTAACAGGTAGTAGTGGTGTCGCTATCTGCATCCGTTATTGCCGTTTATTGCTCCTGTATCTAAACTGTACGTGGGCGTGGCTTGAATCAGATCTTGTTATTAAATATGAAACCTACTTCTTCTATGTCTCGAAAAACACTAGGGGGGGAAAAAACAAACAAACAAACAAACAAAAACGCAGACAGTCCCTCCCGTAAAGAATGCCGCAAAACGCGTGAAAAAAAACCTTGCATTACGCATACACATGATTATTTTTATTCGAATTGAGATATTTCTGAAATTTGAAAGGTGCAGCGTTATTTGATGTGTATTTGATGTTAATTGCCACTGAAACAGGAAGTCAGGGCAGGGCATATCTAGTGGCTCCTCCCCCTTTTTACAACACCCAATAGTGTTCGGCTTACCTCATGGCCCACGGACGGTTAGCACCGCGGATTTTAAAAACCCCGGGAGCGTGACACTTCGGATTCTAGAGCGCATTTGATTGGACGGAAAATCTGATGAGAAGCCGAAGCGGAGGATGATGTCATCGAAATTGTCGATCCGTATCAGTGGTAGAGAGACAGAGAGAGAGAGAGCGCATGAGTGAGAACGTATAGATCTTCTTAATGCGAATTTTGTCATTGTTTCGGAGCGCACTCGCTTATAGACGATCTCTATTTTGGATCTCATGAGGAGTTTTAAAGCATTAACGACGCCCGGAAAAAGTAGAAAGGATATACGAATCCCTGAGGTAATGCTTGCCTCTGCCTCGGACCTGAGCGAAATTATAAGGTCGAAGGTGTGAGTGTTGTTAAAAGGAGGAATAAATAAATAAATAAATAAAATCTACAGTTGGTAAAGTAACAAGTCCATGGTCGGGCTTTAGCACTCACAAGGCCCTGGTCGCAATTTTCTCTCCGGCCTTGCTCTTTCACACCCAACTGTGCACGTTACTAAGTATAGAGGTAAGCAGAGGCAAGATCTACCGTACCATACGCAGCATGCTCCGGCACTATTTAAAAGGCGACTAAAAAGACGGGGAGAGAGTGAGAGAGAGGGGGGTGGGGTGGGGGTGGGGGTGGGGGGTGGTGTGTGTGATGGGGGTTCAAAAGATGCCAAAAAAAAGGAGGGAGGAACTATTGAGAAGCACAGGAGGGGGGAAAAGGGAGTGAGTGAAACACAAGTGGGACCATGAGAGACCACTTTATTTGGCAGTGCTAAAAATAGAGCGGCGAATGGCAGCCAGGCGAGCAGGTCCTTCGCGATAATGCAGCCGAGCTTCTTGCCTTGCAGGATGCACAATCGATACGTGGAACATCGGATGGGAGGCTTCCCTGAGCTTGTGTACCAGCGTGACGGCGGCGGTGGTGTGGAGAAGGATGAGGAGGAGGGGAAATGGAGGGTGTGGGGGGGAAGGGGTGAGAGAGAAACTGCTTTAGAGGGTGGAGGGGGTTATATTTTGCACCGCTTGACTAAATATGGTCACAGGGAGATGAGTGAGACCCAAGAGAGAAGCCTAGTGACTGATTTGAGTGTTTTGTTTTGTCCTCCACCCCCCCTGCCCCCCCGCATCAAAGTGCTAACGGTTTTAAGCTCCCTGCACTGCGCCGTGGTGCGCCTGATCCTTGATCTTTGACCTTTGCCCTGCACGCAAACAGATCCGCACGCCGGAGTACTCCGATTCCTTATAGATCCTCGGCTCACCTTCGATCGTAAAGACTCGCACGCTACACCTCGAATATTAATCGGAACGACACGTCCTCGGTAAAAGAGGCTTCCGAGGAAAATGACGAGGACGGAATACTGGGTAATAAAAATAAGAACGGATATAGATAGAGAGGGCTGGTGAGAAGCAAAAGTGGAGCACGGCCGTGTTTGAAGATCTTTACAGAATCTCCCGGTCATGCTCGTGCACACACACACACGCGCACACACACACACACACACACATATGGCAATGAGACAATTGTAGGAAAAGTGCTGCAATTATAGATCTGCCCGGATTTAGAGTAGCAACAACAGCTCCTCGTGTCAGCATGATGCCTATCCCCTCCTAAAGGTAAGGGTGCCTTCTTCCATCTCCAGCTTCACTGCTCCCTCGCGCCCCTCCTCCCATACTAGACTAACACACACACACACACACACACACACACACACACGCGCTCTCTCTAGCACACTCTCTCCATACCCCTTCAACCCCACCCCCTGGTTAGAGCAGCTGATTCAGCGAGTCGGCATCCGATGGCTGCAGCATCTGGAAGAACTACGCCGGAGGTCATTACAGCTCTTCATACAGTGAAGAAAAACCGAAGAGGGAGGAGCGGCGAGCCTAGGAAAGTGCGCTGCCAGGTAATATATGTTCCGTGCGCCGTGCCGCGCCATGCTTTACCCCCATCCCCCCCCCAACCGCGATCCGAGTGAGACTTTGCATCCCGAAGCCGGACGATCCGCATTGACGTCTTTCCCCCCCTTTCTCTCGAAAGCGTGTGTGCCTCGTCAGATTGGGTGTGCGCGCGTGCGTGCGTGCGTGCGTGCGTGCGTGCGTGTGTGCGTGCAGGAAGCGTACAATTTACCGTTCTGCAGCGGCGCTACCGCTATCAGATGAAGTGACTGCATCTCGGAGGGACGCGCCTCCGACTCACCCTTTTACAGGAAAGGCAATACGGAAGCAGGTGATGCTGGAACTGGGGGGAAAGTTGCTACAGTCCACATGGATTTCCTCTCTCGCTCTCTCTCTCTTTTTCCTCTCTCTCGCTGTCATCCTCCCTCCCTCGCTCTCTCTCTCTCTCTCTCTCTCGCAATTCCAGCGCTGCCCAGGCAAGCAGTATGCTGCAGCACAGCCTTCTCTAGCTCATTAGCCACTTACGGCTGCAGCGCAACTGCTATCTCGTGAAGGACTTCTTAACTTAAATCCACTCCACTATGGAAAACGCTCATTTTATCGGACCTCTGACTCGGACTTGTCCACTTTGCGGTACTTCATATCGGAATATAGTTTTCTGCTGGGGCACTGACACACCTTTCAAATACCACTGCTATATCTGAATGCTTTTTTTTTTGTTGTTTTGTTTGTGGAAGCCACCTTTCATTTCCGGAACCTTATTTGGAGTTCCTGGACTCGTCCCATCACGGTAGGGTGGAAAACGATCTATGTTATCTGGATAGCTCCTGATCGAGAGACGTCGGTGTCACTGTGGGACGCGAGGTGGGGGGTTGAGATCGGATTGACGGAAAACAGCTGTGGTGCTGTATTAATTCTCTTGGGTGGTGGGGTGTTATGGTTTCCGCAGGGTAGCTCTTGGGTATTTGTGTCCGGCGCTAAACTGTCAGGATAATAACCCACTTTTCGTGCATGCTGCAGCACCACTACCTCCACTTCTCCCACTGACTACTGGAGAGGAAACACCCCTTTTTTTTTTTTTTTTTTTTTTTTTTTGCTTGTATCAACGCCACGAGGCCTTGACACCCAAAGTACGCCCTCGCGTGTTGGGCCTCTCGGCTCTCTGTGACATTTCCTAAACGGGACGTCATACCTCGGACCAGGGCCTTCGCGTCCAACCCCGTTTTTCTAAAATAGTGGCGTCACCGCGCAGCCGACCGTTCACGGATCGCGTTCGGTCGCACAACGCCAGCATATCTAACTTTGTCGGGCGCTAAAAACTCGTCCAGGATTTCCACCGGTGCCCAAAATAGCACGTCTAAGAGCCCTTCTGTTATTTTTCCACCCTCGTCCTGTCCTCCCGGCCTTGTGTCCGATAGGGCTTCGACGGGGAGGGAGGGAGGGAGGGAGGGAGTTGGAGGGGTGAAAACGGGGCGGCGTTGACTTGTGGAATGTGTGGAGCTAGAGCAAAGATTCATTAGAGGGTGACTGAACATTTCACGCTAGCACGCAAACGGTTATCGATCCCTAGCATCCTCAGAGCTGAAACTGCTGCTCCTGAACTGCGTGCAATCAGAAGACTAAATGGGACATGAGTAAACTGCGCAGTAAGAAAAAAGGGAGGGCTTTGCTAAAAAACAAAAAGGGGGGGTGGGGGGAAAGAGAGAGGAAAAAAAAGAAAAAAAAAAACCCTCAGCGCACCAGGGCCAATCCGCAACTGCTGAGTGGGCATTAGCCCTTGCATGTGACCTCTGGCCTCGTCTGTGTACCTAAAGCCCAAATCCCAGTCACAATAGCTTCCTGTTCCACTTGGATCAACCTCGTTTTCAAACATCAGCAACCGGACTGATATACGACGAGCGGACGTGGTCAGACGACGGCACGGAGACGAAGAGTGGTGAAACGTGGGTATGATTAAGGATTGCGCCTTAATTTCCAGGATTTTACAATGCATTTCCCTCAAGGAGTACAGGAATGAGACGGCAAGGACACTCTGCCTCGTCTCGTTCCTTTTTTCAGTACTTTCGTGTTAACCAGGACAAAACATTGTAGATGTTTCTAGTTTTTTTTTTGTTTTTTTGTTTTTTTTTTGGGGGGGGGGGCATCAAAAGTCCTGGGTTCTGCTGTTCTTTTCTTTTCAGTTTTATCCCCTGTGGATCCTCACAGTTCTCTAGAGGACAAGCAGGGTCACTGGAGCAGACGGCACTGTGTGGACCCGTACACGCTTAATGTATGCTGGTGAGAACAGCCAGTTCTGATGGCTTGCGTGAGAACAAGCCGGCAGGTCTATTTTAAAGCACTGCTCAAAGTCACCTTACGTTATATAGAAAGTATTGCCATAAGATTGCACTCTGCAGAATGGAGAGGGGGGGAAAAAAAAAAAAAAAAAAGAAAGAACTGCGTTTCTGGACTAACCCAGAACACAAATGTTTGTGCTTGTATATCAAATCTCTGTTTAAAAAAAAAAAACAAAAAAAACCTCATCTTGCCTGAGCAAACCAAAAAAGGTAAGGACGCCGAGCTACGCTTCGGGGTTACCTACTTGGTGTACATACTTCTTTATGTGCCCATATGAACATATGACAGCTATGGAATGTAAAGAAGTATGTATTCTCGGTCAGGTGCTGATCGTCAAACGAGGTGATTACAGGTAAGCATGGAGACGTCGTGTTGCTGGGAAATGTGCTGAATTCAGAAATGCAGAGGCTGACTGCAGCACGTAACGTATTCTGGAAGAAGTCGCTGCTCCCTTTCAGAGACTTTCACCAGCAGTCCAATCGTGCCCCTCCCTAATAAAGCAATCTGCATGCTAGATAACGTGTCCGAGCAAGACTGCTAGCATGGAGCACAATTTTGCTGTATTTGTCACACGATGGCTAATTTTGGACAGGTCATCACGGCAACGTAAGATCATCAGAAAGACGTGTGTGTGTGTGTGCGTGTGCGTGTGCGATGGGTGATTTGCTGCAATATAGGCCTTGAACGGATGCCAGACGCATCTCAGCCTGTACCTCTGCCATGGCCGAATGAAGAACGCCGTCAGAAGTCCCTATTGGGGAAAAAAAAAAAAAAAAAAAAAAAAAAAAGACTGGAAGGGAATTTCTAAAAAAAAAAATAATAATAAAAATTTAATTTATTAAAAAGTCACACTTCCAGAAAAACACCCGCTATTTAACGGGATTCCGCCGATCCCGTACGTTCACGAGCCTTGCTAAAAGCTTTGACGTGGCCACAGATGTCAGATTAGAACATGACAAACGTGACAAAGCAGGAATTTCCAGCTGTCAGCTGATTTCCTGACCAAAAAAAAAAAAGACCAAAAAAAGACGAGGCGTGTTATACACCTCTAACGCGCCAAGGTTACGTCGTGTTTTTCCGAATATTCCGAGAAATCAGCATCTCTCCGTTGTTATCCGACTTGGGATTTTTGATACCTGAAGCCGTGATGGTCTAATCCCTGAATTTTTGTACCCTGGGTGGAACTTCCTGTCCGCGACACGCTTGATCTATAAAAG
>NC_071274.1:20839004-20889004 GCF_023375685.1 Ictalurus furcatus
CTCGGTGTGGTTCCGTAAGCAGGTGATGACACCGCGATCATCAGCTTTGGTGTGAACCAAAACAATGGCGTTCTGAGCGAGGTGGTCTCGAGCAGCTTCCGATTCAACTCTAGTGATGAAGCGAATCGACTCGATTGATTTGACTGAATCGAAAATCCATCCATCCATCCATCTTCCAATCATTTATCTCATTCAGCTGAATATTAAAAACATCTGTATCTGCTACTCAGACACGAACCGACTTTCTGACAATGTTGGGACACAGACGGCACCGAAGGTGCCGCTCGAGGACGACGACGACAACCGTGTTCCGAAAATATCAACAGGATCGAGGAAACACGTTTAGCTTTCGAGAATTTTTTTTCTAATCCTAATGAGCACAAAGACCTGCTCAGGAACCACGACTCACAACCTCTTGATGGAAAAGAGAAGCGGCTGTACCTGGGGTTCCCCCGCAGCGCTGCGTGATGGAGAGCGTTGAAGCCGTTGTTGTTGGTGATGGTGACGTCGGCGCCGGCCTCTAGCAGGACCGACAGCATGTCGTCCCTCTTCTTGCTGATGGCGTCGTGGAGAGGCGTGTCTCCCTCCGAGTCCTACAGAGAGCGCAGTCTCATGAGATCGAGTAATGTTAAGTGTCGCGGAACGTGTTGGCGAAAGAAGCGAGGTTTACCTGAAGGCTGGGGTGGCAGCCGAAGTCGAGCAGCGTCTTCACGACCTGCAGGTGACCCTTGTTGACTGCGATGTGTAGCGGCGTCTGTCTGCGCTTGTTCCTGGCGTTGAGGTCGGCTCCCCCTCGGTGCAGGACCTCGATGACGGAGCCCTCGTCGCCAAACGCCGCGTGATGCACCGCCCGGTCTCCATCCTTATCCTTCACGACAAAGCGAAATTCCACCCTGAACGACTCACGTATTCATCCTTACAAATAACAAGCCATCGAACAAACCACGTTGGTCCGTTTCCACTTCGCGTAGTGGTTTCCTACGTTACCCACAACGCAATTCGACATGATTGGACTAGGATTCGACTCTCACTTCATCTCTACCTGAACAGAGCGATGCGGCGGCGCTTTAATCCTTTCGTCTGTCCGGCTCTCTCGCCTCCGCACCTGTACGCTCTGCTTCGACTTTCCTCCGAAATCTCGCCGTCTCGTAGCGCGCCGATTAAAATCTCCGCTTTCGCCGTGTTCTACAGCTGCACTGCATTCTGGGAATTTGAGCCTAGTATTTGCCCCAACGTCTACACGATCTCAAATGCTGGTTCTCTCATTAAAACGAGGCTAAATCTACGTTCACACTAGCAACAGGACGAGACTGTGTCGCTCGTAGTTTGGTCTCTTCTGGGCATTCTACTTTTGTTGTCGCTTGTGGGCGTGGCCTGTCCAGCAAGAAACGTTAGCAGCTATATATATGTAGCTTCTAAATCTAAGTAGTTAAACGGAAATTAAATAACGCGTTAATTAGTGTAAAAAAAAGGGTCGTTTGGTTTATATATTACATGCTCGTCGTCAAACTAGCTTTCTTGTCAGATTAGCAAAGCAAGCTAGCTTTAACAGCTACGTCCGATCTGTTGCGTTTCTTTCCAAGCTTTATTTGATTTACGTTTTGTTTCTTGGGAATATCTTTAGACACATTTACCGAGCGGTTGTATATAACAAGTTAAGACAAAACCGCGATCGTAAGTTTTGATTCATTTTGCAGATCAGACAGTAAACGGGAACTGAAGCCGTGAGGGGAAGGAGCCGAGGAAACGTCGGACCGTAATCCGCATAAATACGATCGATCTGAGTGGACTGCGCTAGTAGATTGGATTTAATCACGCCACAAATATAACAACCTGATGCGTTTCATGGACCAAACTTGGAGCTGATAGCTATCCGCCCTCTTCTGCATACGTCTCAGAGATGCCCACGATTGGCTAGCGTCGCTGTGATCGACAGATGAGAAAGAGTACGCCCCGCCCACCCAGACAATTTTGCTCTCTCGGATTCCCGGCCATAGACGACTCTCGGCGTCTCCGAGGCTTTTATATCAAGATATGTAAGAATTCTCCTTCAACATTTTCACGACACGTTCGTTCTCAGAGGGAAGAAAAAAAAAAAAAAAAAAAAAAAACCCCAGAATTAATCGGCTCAGAAATCCGAGTCTGATTAACAGTCTGAGCTCAGGAGAAAGAGCGCTGCGTTTTGGGGTTTTTTTTTTTTTAGCGGCGAGTTAAGCCGTCGGCTTTTACAGCCCGAGTTATTACGCGAGCGGAGAAATATGAGAGGGAATATTTATTAAGCTTGAAGAATTTATTTTACAAGCAATCATGCAATTTATTTTTGAAACTTGGACGCACTATAACCACCATTACACCGTTTCCATTCATTTAAAAAAAAAAAACAGTACGAAATATTAAAGAATTATCAGCTACAGCGTGCCGAACAGCGTTCCGGCGCTGAATAAATTCATATCACAGGTGGAACCGTTCCACGACACGAGAGAACTTAAAGTGTTGGAGAACATTTCTAGAAATAACTGCTCATCACGAACGATCGTAAAGACTGGTAGGGTTATGGGGAAATTCCTGCGTTATGGATGTGAGGTATAAACCTGTACTGAAATCCGGTCATGTGACCCTTCGGGAAGAACACCGATTCATTATTCAGAACCACGATGTTCACGTACATATTACAGACTTGTGTCAGTTTAACAGCGGAAGAAACGGGACGTGATATCGAGTCTTGCGGAGACGCTGGATAAACACGGTGGATTTTAATGCTTTTATTTAATTTTTTTTAAATAAGAACAGGATTTTACAGGCAGTGAAAATCCTTCTTCTGAAATGCTTCTCATTTGGTTAAATGGCTGAACGAAGCAGAAGGTTTTCTTTAAACTCTGACTTTTTCTTTCAGTTTCTTTATAAAATATAACGTACTTGTTCTCACAAATATTATTATTATTATTATTATACTTTAGTAAATGTATTCATTCTGTGTAAATCATGAGTAGAAATGTACTACAAACCCCTTTTTTAAAATAATATTTTGGATTCTTGGATAATTTAAAAAAAAAAAAAATTTCTTAAAAAGGTTCAACTTTTGTAACTGTGTTCGTTTCACGTAAAACTATTAAAAACAATAATTATAATTATTTTTAATATTATTACACGAAGAAAAATATTGCAAGATATTTCTGGGAAATTTTAAGTAAAAAACTATTGCAAAGTTTCTTCCCTTCTTCTTCATCATAATGATGACGATTCTACTACTATCTTTTATTTAAATCTAAATAGAAAAACACGACTTTTATATAGAATTATTTATTCATTGTATGAATTTATTCATTTCATGTCAAAATAATTTAGTTAAATCATTTCCTAAAAAAGAAAAAATATATATATTTTATTAATTTCATGTAAAAAGTGTATTAAATGTCCTTTATGTCCTTAATCATATTTTGGATTCTTAGATTAATAATAATAAGAAGAAGAAGAATAAAATTATTATAATAATGCATTTATTATATATTTATTACTATTATTGCACGACTGAGTTTTTACTCTAAAACTATTTCTTACTAGCAATATTACGCATCGTGCATATCTATTTTATATTCCTATAATATTCATATTTCTTATTATTATTATTCCTTTTCTTTTCTTTTTTTAAACAGCATTTGAAGTTCAAAAATGAAAAAGTATTTACAAAGTACTCTGTATATTTTACGATAAACCTCCATAATAGCCTAGTACCGGATCTGGATATGCTTTTATAACATGTATTAATATTTAATATTTATTTTGTTTAATACGGTACATATTTATGTCAATTTTTTATTTTTTTTTTAAAAGGACACCTCGTTATTGACCTACATTACCTAGGGTAAATGAAATGAGGAATGAATGAGAAACAGGGTATAAACGTTATAGGTCGTGTTTCAGTAAACGTTTAAACACGAGTAAAGTCGCCTCGCGGTTTCGTGTGTGGTGATTCAGCTGAGACGGCTCAAGGTGCTGAGACGTGTAGGACACCGTGTGTAGGACACTGTACAGAGGACGTTGTGTGTAGGACACCGTGTGTAGGACGCTGTACAGAGGACGCCGTGTGAAGGACGCTGTGTGAAGGACGCTGTGTGAAGGACGCCGTGTGAAGGACTGTGTGTAGGACGCCGCGTATAGGACGCTGTGTGAAGGACGCCGTGTGCAGGACGCTGTACAGAGGATGACGTGTGTAGGACGCCGTGTGTAGGACGCCGTGTGTAGGACGCCGTGCAGGATTACCTCAGCCTCCAGGTCCACGTTGTGTTTCAGCAGCAGCTTGAGGACGTCCACGTGGCCGTTCTGACTCGCCGCCTGCATGGCTGTGTGTCCTGCGCACTGCCCGTTCACCTGCGAAACAAAACGCACAGCTGAGGCACGTACGTATACACGTGAGGGCGTGCATATAGAGGAGTGTGTGTGTGCGCGTGAGAGATTGTGTGTGTACCCCCATGTGCGCTCGGGTGTGTGATCTGCAGCGCTGCGGTAAGTTAAAGCAGCGTGTGATGGCATGAATATTGATGCCCGAGCTCCTTGGAGCGTTCGCAGGACACGTCTGGTCCTGACAGGCGCACCGCTCGGACGCTCACCCCCTCCTACTCCTTCCCTACTCATCCCCCCTCCCCCTCCCCGGTTCTAAGCGAGGAGTCCTGTGGGGACCGACAGGGCACTGCACCACTCACTGCTCCACCACCAGCACAACATTTCTCCCTATAATAACGATCCTCGTGCAGGCGTTACAGAGGGTCAGCAAACTCGGCCGTCCCAGGAGGAGCGGGACGCTGCGTAGCTACAGAGCCACTAAACAGGACTCCTGAAGGTCAAACGGGCGTCTAAAGCACGGCCGAAGCTGGAACAGGGCCAGGATTTTCAATATAGTACAAAAAAACACAGTAAACTTCTGGGAACGCATTTTCTAATTAACATTTAGAGCATCATATTTCACTACACACCATTTTATACCCACAAACCTGAACACACGCAGGTTTAAGAATAAATGATAATAAAAATAATACAAATCCAACAGATGATGTGAAAATGTCAAAAAAATAAATAAATAAAAACAAACTTTTAAACTGATCTTTCAAAATGTTTTTTTTAAACCAAATTTACATAAAAAAAAAAAAAAACGAAGCTGATGCATGTTTCAGGAATAGAACTAATAAATAAATAAATAAATAAAATAAAAAAAACCTTACACAAGATGAACATTCAAAAAATATATTATAATAATTATAATAATAATAATAATAATAACTGAACCAGATTAGTGTTTTTTTTAAATAACTAGAGAAATATTAGAAATTTTTAAATAAGTAAATATTTAAATAAATTCATTACAAAAATGGAAGTTGACGCATTTGTATTAAAAAATATCAAATTAAGCCTTATATTTAAAAATAATAATAATAATAATAATAATAATAATAAAATACCCAGATTCATGATTATCACTAAAACTGACCAGATGTTTGTTTCCTGTTAAAAAATAAATGGACAGAGAAATTAAACTGAACCAGAACTTCTATTTTAAAAATTGATCTATTTTAAGAACTATAAAAAAATAAAGATAATAATTTGTAAAAAAAAAAAAAAAACACACACACACACACCACCACATCAGTGTGACTGCAGCACTAACCAGTAGCTCTGCGTGGATTTTACTCGCCGTTACACGTGACGTGAACATGAGTCCCACGACAGTGTAACCCGTCTCCCGCACTGAACATCGGCTCGTCTCGCGCGCGCACACACACACACACACACACACACACACACACACACACACACACACACACACACACGGAGCACTGAGCTTTGATGAAGAGTTTGATCTGGGAGATGGTGATGAAAACGCGGCGGCGTTTTTCAGGACACGGCACTTCAAAGCTCGACATCTACAAAAGTCGACGTCTACACGTCGTCCTCAGCCCAGGGGTTGTGATCTCAGAGTGAACTGTGATCTCAGCAACACTGACAGCTACGAAAGATGACTATTTCTGAGAACTGAAGGTTGACGGATTGAAACACACACACACACACACATTCTCCTTATAGTAAATTGTTTTCCCCTTACGTCCACGTCTGGTCTCTTGAGGATGTCCTCCACTTTGGCCAGGTCTCCGTTGGCCGCGGCCTTCACCAGCTCCTCGTTGATGTCTCCCGACTCCTGAGTCTCGAACAGCTTCTTCAGCAGCTGAGACAGACGCTCTGAGGACAGAGGGACACGCTTCAATCAGGACGTTATCTCTTGTGAGTTTAGAGACGTCAGTCAGGGATGAGTGCTACAGAACGATGATACCGTCAATACATATATGTAAAAGAAAAGATTCCCGGTCCGTACAGGATTTTGCAGAGGTTTTTTTTTGTGATTGTTGCGACCAAAAATGCTCAATTGTGTTGCGGGTTTGTTTTTTTTGCGGAAAATTACTGGATTTGGTAAAGTCGTAATCGCATGAAACAGTTTCGCGCGCGTTTGTTGGTAAACGAGACCTTTTCGATGTACTCATGTTCGACGCACGTGAATCGAAGAGGACTTTGTCCGAATAGGGCACGAACAGACTTTATATTTAAGGGGGCAATTAGTTTTGCACATGGGTGATAAATGAGAGACAGAGAGAGAGAGAGAGAGAGAGAGAGAGAGAGAGAGAGAGAGAGAAAGAGTGTGTGTGTTACCTCCAGATGCGTTGGTAATGGCAGAACCAGCAGGAGCTACTTTAGTGACGGCGGCCGGGTTGTAGGTCCAGGAAGTACCGCACACCTCCACTTTCAGGTCGCTGTCAGAGTAGATCTGCTGCACACGGCCCATCTTCCCCAGAGTCTGCAGAGGAACACACACATATACACACACACACACACACACACACACACACACACACAGAATGTCAGAGTGAGTGTATGTAGCTTTTCTGAGCACTCTCCTTGACCGTGCCCTTTCTTTAAACCCCACCCTTAAACAAGACATGTATATGAGTGAGAAGAAGAAATAAAGGAATGGATAAAAACACGAAGGAAGACCAAGGAGGAGGAGAGGAAACAGTTCGGCTTTAAAAAAAAAAAAAAAAAAAAAAAAAAAAAAAAGAGACGAAAAGTATAAAAACAGGAACGTTCGGGAGCTCCGCCCCCATTTCTCATTTTTAAATCGCTCGTACAGCAGATACGGAGCTCGGAAATCTGTTAAACCTCGTCTACAGAGGGAGACGAAACACGCACACCGCCACGTAACGGCTCCGAGCGTTCGGTCTCCGACTTAAACCACGACTACGATTACTAATCCTAATCATAAATCGTGTCAAGAAGAGAAGAGGGGGAAAAATTAGCATGTTGCACAAAATAAAGACAAGGAAAAACAAGCCCCGCCCACGCCAAAATATACGCTCCAGAAAAATAAACCTGGAAAAAACTCGAAACTAGCAGCGTGTTCAATAATAAATAAATAAATCGGTAGATAAATAAATAAATAAAGAAAGAAAGGAAGAAAGAAAGCCAGACGCATGTTCTATTAAAAAAAATAATAATAAATGAATTCATAAACTTTCCAGAAGCAGAATGACGTTCTACACTAAATAATACACCGAACAAACATCTCATAAAGAATCTCAACAAAAACAAAAAAATAATAAAATAAAAAAGGGTACTCCATGGGTATCATAGAAAAGGGGAGAGTGGCGGAATTTATACTGAAATTATCATGTCTGTGTGTGTGTGTGTGTGTGTGTGTGTTCCTCTGCAGTTCCTCACCGGCAGCATGGCCTCGGCCCACTCTCCGTGTCCCCTCTGCAGCAGCTTGATGCGGTCGATGTCGTAACAGATCTGCACCAGATCCCCCACCATGAACTGGGAGCTTCCTCCTTCGGCTCCGGCCGGGACCTCGCCGCTGCGCGCCACATTCGCTTTGGTCAGGACGGCCGGGTTAAACGTCCACCTGCGACACGGGACGCGTTTAGTTAAACCACAACCGGGCGGGAGAGTAAAGGAGACCCGTACATCTAAATCGCATCGTGCGGTACGATCGTTCATCGAGACGCGTCGGCGCTCGTCTGCTCCATCGAATACGCGGCGAAACCTCTGGATTACAGTGAAGGCAGCATGTGGTTTATCCGCGTGTTTGTCTCTATAGACAAAATAACACGGTTCAAGTCGGGGGGGCGGGAGACTTCAGATTCTAGAGCGTTCGATTGGACAGAAAATCTGACGAGAAGCTGACGTGCAGAATGGCGTCATCGAAATTGTAGAGCGAGCGAGAGAGAAAATTCTGAACGCGTAGATCTTCTAAATGTGAATTTTGTCGTCGTTTTGGCGCGCACTAGCTTATAGATAACCTTAAGGATAACGTTTATACTAAAAGCGTTGAGGAAAGCGTTCTTCGGGGTCAGTATTCGGCGTGTGGAGGAGAGACGGGTCGACGCACCTGTTACCGCTGGGATACTGGACGACGATGTCGTGGTCCTCGTCGATGCCGCACACCGTGCCCGTGGTGGTGAGCGTCTCGAACATGCCGTCCGTCCAGCCGCCGTGGCCGTGCTGCAGAGACTGGACGATCTCCAGGTCCAAGTCGATGTTCACCAGGTCTCCGATCTGCAAGCCGCCGGGGTTCCTGTTCCCGTTCTGCTCGCCTGGAGGAAGCGTGGAGCGACATACCGTCAGGCACGTTCACGCCGCGTTCTCCGTTCCGATCGGTCGCAAGGCGTCCGTTCGTTTGCAAATCGCAAGTTGATATTAAGCGTTTCTATAGTAACGGCTCGTTCACGGGGACGGCGAGGTTCCCGGTACAGGAACGCCTTCAGGGCGTCCGACAACATTAAAAGTAACAATAAACGGATAAAAAGAAAAACATTTCCAAATACTTGGTGAACTCTAAGAGGACGTTACAGCAGCGACATACACACTCTCCATCGTCCCCCTTCTCGCTTAAAGTTCAAAAACAAAACAAAAACAAAACCACGCGGTTACTAAGCAACCCTAACCGTCTAAACTTTTCTTTTCCGTCCTGATCATGACTTTATCTCCGACACCGGAGACTCCTTCCCTTCCATAAATCGCAGAAAGCACCACCGTAATGTTTTTTTAACACGTCTACGCGAAGCCCCCGTCTAAGCCGTCACTATAGATACGCTAAAATATTAAAACGAGCTCGTTAATATAACGCCGTGACTCGCAGAGCCACTGTAATAAATCTTCTGACCAATCAGAATGGAGGATTCAGCAGTGCTCTGGTATTAATCTGGATCGTGTTTTTGATTCACATCCAAGCTTTCAATATTGCTCCCTGGAAGTTTCCATGACTACGCGAGCTGTCTCGCTCACGCCGAATTCGTGCGAGCAACGAGACACTCGGCAGGTCGTTAGGAGTTTAAACGTCACGTCCAGAACGCTAGCATAGCTCGTAATAAACTAATCGGCTCCACAACAAACAGCAGAGGATGCGCTAATGCGTACTGAAAAAAATCTACACTCATTTTTATCAAAACGTATCGTTTATAATAAACCTGACATTTTATTATTATTATTATTAGTTAAACCAACTAGCGCGTTTCTTCATTTTAAGGAGCCTTGACGCACCTTCAGCCCTCTTTATCCGACTGAGCAGGTTCTCTTGAATGTAGAAGTGTTATTGAGCTTTTGTTAAGTGAGTACATTCTGTTTACTTCAGCAGCGAGACTGCGGCCGGGACCGGGTCCGGGTCGATCGTGGCTCCCGGCCAGGAAGGCTTTTAAAGCATGAAGCTCAAACAAAAAAGTGCTGCCACCTAGTGGACATCTCACGCTACACTAATAACTGGACCATACAGGATTGATGGCGGGCTGGCCGACTTGTTCAGGAAGGATAAAACCTGTGATTTAAGGGTGGGGCGATATGAAAAATATATATCATATCATATCATATCATATCATATATAATCTTAACCCCAGGGCATTTTTACAATCACGACCGACAGGTTTGCTCACAAACTGCTGGGAAAACTGCAGCTTTGTATTTGTGTTGGATGATTTAGATAACGTCTACAAAAATAAACGCAGCTTATCGTTTTTGGTTCTATTTTAAATCATTCAAAAGGAAGAAAATTTGAATAAAAATGAAAAGAATAAGTACAAAGCGTGACATTGAATCGTAACTGCTCCGAATGTATCATGATCTCGTATGATATTTTAATCGCATCTCTCACACACACACACGAGAACATGGTGGTAATACTCACCCAAGACTGGACAGTGGTCTCTGTAGAAAGTTCCTCCTTTGGCGTCTTGCACACATTTCAGGTCCGACTGTGAGGTGAGACGGGAAGGGGGAAAGAAAAAAAAAACAACCAGATATTAAATTCACCAAAACATGACTAGGCATAAAGAACACATTAGGCCAGAGTTGACTTTAGTGCTGACTCTACGCCAGATTATCTTGCGTAAGTATTCTACATGAAAGGAATCCCCCCCCCCAAAAAAAAAATACTTTGAGGGTGCTAGAAGAAGCCATTTTGGATGAAAACCATTTCATAATTTATTCTTCAAGATATTCTGGTGTCAGGAGGACCACAAACGGAGTAGATGTTTGGTATCTCATGATCATGATCAGCTGACTCAGCTTCCTCAGAAACTGTCAAATAAACGCATTTTTAAAAAGCGCTTCCTTAGATAAAGGGTTCCGCATGGGTTCTTTCGGTGTTGAACTTCTACTTGGAACCTTTAGAGAAAGGAAACTCCTCTGCTTTAGTTAAAACGTGCGTCACCGGAAAGATAACTTCACCCCCATGTATTCCAGGATGAGACGTCTCAATCGGCTCCCTAGGTGTAGAATCGGTGTATCAAAGACCCTGGCTTTCTTCACACCGGGACACCGATGACTCGATTTCCGATGAAATCACGAACAAAACGTCACCACTGGTGCTCGTCGACGAACCGAGATCTTCGCCGTTATACGTCATGTAAATTTGTTCGATTAATCACGCGCGTTTCTGTCATTTAAAAGTCTTCAGACTCAAACAAACCATACAGAAAACGTCAAATTACTGACGGAAGTAATCCTTTGAGAGCCACAAAGAGAATTCGTCCGCCATTTTTTTTTTTTTTGGCGATCTGAGAGGCTTCAGAAAGCATGACGTCATTTCCAGTAAAGGAACGTAGTTTGTGTCGCCTAGTTTTTGCGGGATTTTTTTTTTTAGGGAGCAAACGTTCCAGTACACTGGAGGGATTATGCGATTGAGACGGCCCTCAAAATGGCCGACTCCCTGATCAGTGCCCTGACTACTGAACTCGGGAGCTCAATCACTCAATCAATCAATCATCGATACACAATCTGA
The DNA here is from genome assembly GCF_023375685.1 of Ictalurus furcatus. Classification (NCBI taxonomy): domain Eukaryota; kingdom Metazoa; phylum Chordata; class Actinopteri; order Siluriformes; family Ictaluridae; genus Ictalurus; species Ictalurus furcatus. The sequence goes on from NC_071274.1 coordinate 20,850,316, forward strand.
GATCCACGGTAATGCTCCCAACAGATAAAATTTTATATATATACGTACAGATATACGTACATATACATATATATACACATATACACACAACTTTTCCCCAAAAGTAGTCACTCGGTCGTACAGAACAAACTTATATTATCTTTTGAATCACTTAACAAGCATTTCTAAGTAATTCCACTTACACACTTCAGGCCACGCCTCCAGGTGAGTCATCTTTCATGCTGCATTTGACATACCTCTGTGCTACGTCATTTTCGCGCTACAGAGTGGTCAAAAATCATGGACGCCTCCATCACGGATACTAAAACTATCGGTGAACAGCTGACTGAAACGAAACTGAAAGTGAAATCCAAAATACAAAAATATAAACCGGCAATATTTAAAAAAAAAAATGATAATAACCCCCTCTATGTACGTCTTTTGTTAGCGACGAGCTAGCCGGCTAACTGACGGGTGATGATGAGTGAGATTTACCTCGTCGAACCTGCAGACTGTGCAGTCAGCGTTCGAGTTTACGTCTGTAGAGCACGAATGCTGATATACACAGCGTGACGCGTTTAAAAACCAAAGGAGCGCTGCTTCGTTTAGCGTCGATGCTGGGAGCAGCCATCTTAATGATTTGACGTCACTTGCCGAACTCGGGGGGGAGGGGGGGTGAGCCGAGCAGACCGTCCCGAGTTTACGAGTAGGAATAACGTTGAGACGCCGTTTCTTCGATCTGTCCTCATCAGAAGTGGGAAATTCCGAGTTACGACCTTTTCTCGAACGCACTCTAACGCCGCTTTTCAGCTCGGTGACGTGGTTCTGTTCATTTTTATAGATAACAGGGCGTCAAGGTATCAGAAACAACTTAACTCGCTCGTTAACTAACAGGAAGAGCCCAAGGGTTTAAGCAGATCAGTGGAAAAAGTATAATAAACAAGAACAAGCTTTTACGAGTGTGCGTGTGTGGATGTTTACCGCATTAAAATCATTTATTAACTGTAGAGGTTTTGTTTTTTCTGGACTTTTATAGAAACAAAATGGTGGAGAAAAAAAAAAAACAATACTGAGAGAGAAATAAACATGAATAAATTTGATTCGATCCTGTCACAAATGGAAAAGTTTGGAACTGGGAATGTTCACATGTAAAAGAGATCGACTGTATGTATGTATGTATTTATTTCTGTTTGTTATGATGAATTCGCATTGTATTGATACTGTATTATATTTGCAACGTAAGCGAGTTTTAAAAACAATATCGGACAGGTATTGCTATACGTTTGTGGGAAAGTGGAAATCTTCAGCGTATCTGTCCGCAAAAGCAGAAGAGCAGACGTTCCGAGCAGAAGCGGTTTATCATCATTACTTCCTGCCACTAGATCATTTCCACTTTATCTGGCAGAGGAATCAGAAAACTCTACATACAAAAAAAAAAAAAAAGGTAAAAGGAACTGAAACATAAAAAGCTGAAACATGCAGAATAATTCAAATGGTTATGAGTAAGACTGAACTGTATCCAATATTATCGTATACGTTTTATATACAGGTCCGACAGATGCGGCGAATGACCCGGACACCATGATTTTAATGACAAAGCATGGAGCTGCTCCTCATGCAGGAACCGTCCTATAGGTTAAAAATTCAAACCCGGCACAACGACTCTCGGCCAATGAGGAGACGGAATGGAGAGCCAAACAAAAGCGGCACGCTTTCTCCAGACCCCCAAACCCCCCCCCCCCACCCGAGTCCACTCGGTCGTTCCCCCGGAAAACAAAAAGACGCAGCAGATTTCCTTTATCATGTAGATGGAGCTTCCAGCTGCCTGAACAAAAGCGGACGCACACATGCCGGCTGCTGAGGTTCTCTCAATGGGCGTCTACACTGGAACAGCTGCTGCTTTGTGAGACGCGCGTGTGTGTGCGTGTGTGCGTGTGAGAGAGAGAGAGAGAGAGAGAGAGACTCACCATGCCCTCGAAGCCGACTCGGTAAAGGTTCTTGGCCCCGTTGTCCCAGAGGACGTAGGCGGCGCTGTGAGGACTCGCTGCACTCCAGTCCTGGATCTCCGTCACCTTAGGGACAGAGAGAAAAGATGAAACGGCATCATTTCCTCCACACCCACCACGAATAAAGTATTGGCACCCACGCCTTCCTTTATTACTTGCTACACGCCGGGTGTTGACTTACAACGGCACTATTGATATTTGAAGCAAGGAACGAACGCTTTCAGACTATTTCGTGAAAATAACCGGCGGGGAGTTTGGTGCGAGACGAAGGAGAGTCACCGTTACCGCTCGGTAACAGCACGTCCCGAGATGTTTTATTCCTTTTTTTTTTTTAAACAACAAAACAAAAAACAATGGATTATGAAATGTAAAGTGAAGTTTCGTAACTTTTATTATGAATACGTCAGCCTTAAGGTTATCTATAAGCTAGTGCTGCTCCAAAAAAAAACGACAAAACTCGCATTCAGAAGATACACGCGTTCAAAATTTACTCTCTCTCTACCACCGATACGGATCAACGATTTCGATGACATCATTCTGCACTTCAGCTTCTCGTCAGATTTTCCGTCCAATCAAACGCTCTCTAGAATCTGGTGTCCCGCCCCCCCGACATCACAAATATCCAGGGTCCTAACGGTCAAGTACGGCTTACCCGTTGGCTGTGAGGTAAGCTAAACGCTATTGGCTACTTTAAAAGAGGGAGGAGCCACTCGATGTGTCCCGCCCTGACTTCCTGTTTCGGTGGAAATTACGTATCGAATAACTCTACGTTTCAAGGCGCTTCACGGCGACTTTAAACACGTCCTTAGCAGCTTTATTAAATCGGTGGGAAAACCGGATTGGAAAACTGGATTCCAGTCCGGAATTCTTGTTTGTGTTTGGACACGCCTCCTGTCAGTCATTTTATAGACCCTATACTGTACCACCAAAGATCTTTTAAGACTGGGACGGTGCTGATGAGAGATGCCAGGGGATGAAATCGTCCAGGTTTCGTCTTCGAGTGACTCGTGAGCGTCATTACTATACACACTATAATATACTACATTACTATAAAAGCGTCATCGTTAAGCGATCATTTGGCCTGGCAGCAGGAAACGAGTGAATTAATGGAAACCTGTCAGTGGCACAGAAGTGATGTTTGTTTACTATAAAACGCTCGGGTCCTGGGCCACGTTTAGTGTCGTGCATTAATTTGCAGCAGTGAGCGTAACAGCAAACGGTGAGTCAGCATTTCACACGGAAGCGCTGCACTAGAAAGCTGCTGTTAGGCTTTAATGACACGTACATCGCCACGCACTAGCGAGTGACTCAACGGCACTATTATACCTGTTTATACTGCCACGGCCAACGCTACTCTAATTAATAATAACAAAAAAAAACATTTCAAACAAATGGGTAAAATATGGAAATGAACGAGCTGCTCTGATGCTAACGGGGCTGTGTAGCTCTCCTTCCGAGATGTTTGCTAATTAATATTCAGTAAGCCATCTTCCTTTCCGTGTTCTCTCTGAAGCCACGCCCCCCAAAACACAACATGTTTAGGCTAGAACACCAGAGATAGAGTGTTCTGAAATACTGTGCAGGCAAATCGAGAAGCCTCGCTGTCCTGATTGCCGGGATGCTGGTGGTCCACATCGAGGATTTTAAAATCTCATTTTCAGAGCTCAACAGTGGTGTGTAAAATTTATTGTGATGTGGATGCCTCCTTTATAAAGCGCTTAGTAAAGTTGTGTGTAAAGTTGCGGTGTGCGTGCCTTATTTCTCAATCAAGTCGCAATGTCGTGGGCAAATTTGCTGTGTGTAAAGTTGGGCGTGGGTCTCATTTATCAACTGATTAATCACGTTGTGTGCAAACTTGTGGTCTGTAACGTTGTGATGTGTAAAGTTGTTCTGTGTAAAATATGGTGTGTAAAGTTGTTTTGTATAAAGTTGTTCTGTATAAAATATGGTGTGTAAAGTTGTGATGTGTAAAGTTGTTTTGTATAAAATATGGTGTGTAAAGTTGTTCTGTATAAAATATGGTGTGTAAAGTTGTGATGTGTAAAGTTGTTCTGTATAAAATATGGTGTGTAAAGTTGTTTTCTATAAAGTTGTGGTGTGTAAAGTTGTTTCCTATAAAGTTGTGGTGTGTAAAGTTGTTCTGTATAAAATATGGTGTGTAAAGTTGTGTGTGGGCCTCATTTATTAATCACTCAGTAAAAAGGCGTGTAAACGTGCAAAGTAATGCAGCTCAGCCAGTGCAGCGCATCAGCCGGAATTATTTCTTCTAAGAAATGCTAATACTGAGTTTTATATTCCACAACGGATCACAAAACCCACGGCTCGGATATTTAGATATTATTACTTTAAAAAGTAACATTGTTAAAACAGTAAAACCCTCTCTCACTCTATGACGGTTAAACTTCGCAATTAAACCCGCGAGTCACATGTGTGCCGAACCGTGGGGCGGGGTCCGTACGGATCACGGATCAACTACGACCCATTACATCCCTATCCACAACAGTATTTTTTTTAAAAAACATTAATACCTTTCCTCTCCTGCCATTTCCCCCGTCCTGGTCCTCCCACTGCCAGTCCACTCCCCGCACCACACGTCCTCCGGTGAAGATTCCTCGCGCCGTGATCTTCTTCGATTTGCGCCGAGATTCTAAAAGGACCCTAGACACACAAAAAAAAAAAAAAACGACACACTTGATGAGATAACACCAGACTGGATGTTAAACTTTAGCTAGAAATGCTGTGCTGTTAAAACGATAACGCACGCAGTAAACCCACAATATTTACTCGTTAAAATTTGATCCTTTTAGATGAATCAAGATTCATCATTTTAAATGAGATAAGGGCCACAGTGTTTTGAATAAGACCTGCCTTAATGTCATGATTAATACTCAAATGCTTTTGTCTAAAAAATAATTCAAAAAAGCCAAAAAATTCCAGTCATTTTTGGAAGGAAAAACCTATTTTAAAAATAAATAAATAAATAAATAAATATATATATTTTTAAAAACCGCCATGCATCCCCTTTTTTTTTTTTTTTTAAATCAAATATAACGATAACATCCTACTGCCAACATTAACCTGAGCTCCTCTGCAGCCACATCTAAGATCTTCTAAGGATAATCTTCATCCCTGTTAAGCCTCTGATCTTGCCCAAAACACATACATAACAGTCAGCTTTATTGTTATACAGACTGCTAGAGGCAGCTGGCAGGCAAAAGGAAAAACGCCAGCAATTCCTTTACAGAGAGGAAAATATCCCGGGGTAACGCAGAGCGACGCTCCCGAGAGAACCGCGCTTACACGGAGCAGCTGTTAGACAAACCCATTGTTTCCCTTCTCACGACGAGAGGCGTTACTGAGCGCAGGCACGAGTGCGCTCTAACCAACTGCTGGCCTTTTCAACGTTAATCACCTCACCATATGGAGACAGGAGACTTTACTCAGCCCTGGTGGTAGGGTTAGAGTCAAATCCATTCTTTGGATTCATCTCGCTATTTGGTTCGACTCGGATTCAGACTGCACGTTATTAAACCGAATAAAAAATATTATTTAACAAAAAATTTAAAAATAACGATTTGCGGAAGAAAAAGGACTGAAATCGTAGTCCTCAAACTCTTATTTATTGCTCAGAAGACCAGCAAATAAATGAAACACGAGCACACAGAGTCGGCATGAACGAAGCCCTTACCACTAACGCTAACGTTCCTAGCCATACATGCGGTGCATGTTGTACGTGTTGTCGCACTTATTTGGCAACCCACGCGTTTTTTATTTTATTCTAGCTACTGTACCTGATTAACAAGAATACAGAACTGCTCACCTCTCGCTGCCTGGCGTGGTGATGCGGTAGAACCTGTGTCTCAGGTGGTGCTTGTCGCCATGGTAACAGGTGGTGCACAGGTCGTAGTTCGTGCACTCGGCGCATTTCCAGCGGATGCCGATGATGGGCTGCTGCCTGCAGGTGTCACACATAGTGCCGTCGTGCTTGATACCTACGAGACAGAGGCGCGAGGTCAGAAGCCACCTTCGCCGTGTTAATGGAAGGAGTCTCCGGTGTCAGAGCTTTGTGGGACATAGCAGTTTAGATCTAATCAAATTCCTGTGGATGTTAACAATAGCGACAGAGAAAAGATATACAATGGACGTGTCAAGGCTTTTTTTTTTTTTTTTTTTTTTTACAAAAAATATATTTCCAATTAAGTTATTCACATGAAATTTTCACCAGACATCAGTATTAACTTAAGAAATCCGGAAATATAAAGAATTCACAACATTAACATCCATAAATAAAGTTGTGTGTTATAAAGCGGAATGACACGGGAAAAAAAGTATTGAACACGCTAAGAAAAAGCAGTTCTCCAAGGCAAGGTAAGGCAAGGAACCAGCTGAAATCTCTAAGTAATTACACCCCCTATCTGTGCAAATTAACATCAGCTGGGTTAGTAAACTGATGGTCTATAAAAAGGCTTTTCGTTACCATTATATAATGTTATAACCTCATTGGAAATATATTTACTGAAAAAAAATGTTGACGCATCCAATACTTATTTCCACCACTGTAACTGATGTGGGTATTTCAAAATGAAACCTAGCTAACTTACCTAGCTTAACCTAGCTAGCGAAGCCAAGTTAGTTGACGTTACATAAGGATTAAAGACACCTCGACTGAACTAACGTTAGTAAGTAATGTGGCTTGGTAGCTAAACAATGTCAGGCTGTGTTCACACGTAAAGTCTTTTTCTGATTGAAACCGCTGTGTAAAGCGTTTTTTTTTTTCTTCTTCATATTAAAGGAAAACAAAACAAAAAAAAGAAACGCCGTTCCAAAATGCAGCTGAGAGCATCGGAAACGAAAAGACTTTTTCGAATGTCGCCAAAAGAAGCTCAGGGCGTTGAAATGTTGAAACAAATCAAGAAATTCTCCGTCTGTCTCCTTTATTCGCTTCGGTTGCATTTTCTAAATTGTATGGACATATAACGTACGTATTTCAACGTGTTTATTCTCCCTATGTGTACACGTTAAGGTAATCCAACACACACGGCACCTGTAGATGAGCCGTCACTATGGAAACGATAACGTATTAGAATGAGTGCGTGAAGATCAACCTTTTTCGAAAACAACGTACATCTATTGACCAATCGGATTCGAGCGTTCGACCGTGCTGTAGTATCCAACTTTTTCCAGAGAAACCAAAGAGCGTCGCCATGATGGATTCTAACTCCCGTTGTACTGTAATCCTGTTCCGGTCTCTACAGGAACCCTTATTAAATCTGTCTAAGAGAGCGACGGAATCAATTAAAACAGAAACTTCTGGAGTGTTAGAAAGAATAAAAATGAGCTCAGGGTCAAGCCGTGCTGTCGTTCGCTGCCACGACGACGACGACAAACTTGAGGAATTTCTGGAAAATATTTGTTTCGAGCATCAGCAAACCCGAAAAGTACGTCCGTGTCCGCTTTCCAAAAAAATAAAGTCGCCCTGTTTCCTGTACAAAACCTGGCCTGTTTTATTGCCCTGCAGGTGATTATATACGTCTGTGCTTGTTATAATTTCGGAGTTCTTCGCCACGAATGCCTACAGAGAATACGACGTAGTTAATTAAATCACCGTAGCTAGCCTCGGGCCATGGCGTCAGATCATCTGAACAGTTATTAAACTTTTCACGGGTGAGGTACTGTCAAAACACGGTCAATGCAATATTGTAAAAGTTTCGGCACTTTTTTAAGCCATTTTCACACGTTTAACGTCACAGTATCAGATAGGAACATACACTAATTTGATTATAAACCCCGGAGAACGGAAATATAAAACAGGCTTCCGGTATGATCCAGGCGAGACTTCAGTGTTCAGGAGAACGATGGAGAACACGTGTCATGAATAAATTAGTAGTATGCAAATTAGCCTGTGGCGTCACCGAGCGACTTTTTTTTTTTTTTTGCGCGCGCGCACTAATTTACCCTGAAACTCCGGGAGGAAGAAGGCAAGTGAGCCGGTGATTGTTACCTGTAGGTGCGCTGTCCAGTATCCGCACGTCGTAGGCCCCGGAGCAGCGGTAGTTCGCCGCGGTGCCGTTATCCCAAACCACGACCACCTCCTCGGGGCTCTCGAAGCTCCTCACGGTGCCCACATGGCCCTCACCGCCGTCCTGCTTCCCCCACTTCCAGTCCGGGCCGCGGATCACTCGAGCGCCCACTCCTTCCATCATGACTCGGTTATTCCGGCCGCTGCTCATTTAACGAATAACTCCAAATAAAATAAAAATAAAGACCACAACATAAACGTGGGGAAGAAATAAAAAAAATACAAAACACACTTTCTTCGCAAACAATTGTTTTGTTTTTGTTAGCAAAGCAAGCTAAGTGCATTCATCACAAGTGACCGAGTCTGAATCTATCGCTAGCTCCGTAACCGTTATCCTTACAGCTGATTAGCTAGCTAGCTAGCAAGCTAACTCAACACATATCACTAGTTAACTTATTAACCTCCACAGCACGATTAGCATGAACCAGACCCGACTCTAAACAACACAAATCCACAACAAAAGCGTCCGAGTGCTAGTTTATTGTGAAATAACTGACTAACTAACTAACCAACCAACTAACTAACCACTTTACCTACTCCATGGCCTACTCATAAACAGAATGTCTCTTTATTATTGTTAGCGTTTGTTAATTATTTATAGTCTTATGTTTAGTTTTCAGAGGTGTACATTTGAATAAAACGGTGTGTTTAGGTAGACTTCAGACCCATCTTCTTGGCTGACTAACTAGTTATCTAACCTTTTACAAACTAAGTTGTGAGGCTTGAGCAGGTTTGATGCGAAAACAAATAAACAGGCACGAGCAGGACTTGTAAACATGAAATGAATCTACTGGGTAAACAAATAAACAAACAAGTCAAAGCTCAACAGATGGGTCGGAGTTTGTGTTTCTTCTCTGTTTAAAAAGAAAAGAAAAGAAGGGAAAGGAAGGAAGGAAGGAAGGAAAGAAAACCCCTACAAGCCAAACCTGGGGTCAGTTTAGTTGAGTGCTGATGTTTGTCTTCACTCCAAAAACAAGGGATGTTTACTAGCTTTCAGTGAGATGTGATGTTTTCTGAGATGTCCTACAAATGAAAGGAAAGGAAAGGAAAGGAAAGGAAAGGAAATGCGCAGGAAAGCAAGGGAGAGCTGAAAGCTAGGATTTGAGCAGCAGCAGGTCTCATCCTGTAAAAGCCCACATTTCTGTAAACAGCAGCTCCGAGCTCACAGCCTTTTGTCCGAGACACCGCTCTATTCCACAATCTCCAGGCTTTTCCCCCAACTCGTTAAGGTTTACTTACTTCCAACCTGCGTTACTGTTTCCCTTTAATTCCCTCTGAAGGTCGCTGATTAAAGACAAAACCCGATGCTCTGTGAGGAACCGCGCGGATGCAGAGAACCGAGACTCGGATCAGACACACAGAGTCGCCATTACAGCCAGCGGCCTCCAGACTGTCTCACCCCGCCCCCTCCCGTGACGTCACAGACACAGAGACTCCTCTCTCCAGACTGTCTCGCCCCGCCCCCTCCCCGCGACGTCACAGACACGGAGACACTCACTCTCTCTCTCTCTCTCTCTCTCTCTTTCACACACACTCACACACAATAATAATAATAATAATAATAATAATAATAATAATAATAATAATAATACATCTTCTATACCGCTTATCCTACTGGGTCTGGATCACGGGGAACCCTATCCCCTATCCCAGTGAGTGTGGGGCACAAGGCGGGGTACACCCTGGACAGGGTGCCAATCCATCAAGGCAATCACACACACATTCACACACCCATCCATACACTACGGACACTCTGGAAATGCCAATCAGCCTACCATGCATGTCTTTGGACTGGAGGAGGAAACTGGAGTAACCGGAGGAAACACCCGCAGCACGGGGAGAACATGCAAATCACTAAGCCACCGTGCGTCCTGGATAGCTAATGTAAAAACTACATTTAAAAAAAACCTTATGTAAAACTAGTTAAATGGTTTATATTAGTATACAAAATAAAATAAAGTTTTCTATAATAATAGTTTATTATAGTTTTATAATCATAAAATAATTCAATAATATTTATCTGTCACTATGAGTGAGGAAAATAATGTCATAATCCTGTGATAGATAGATAGATAGATAGATGGATAGATAGATAGATAAACAGGAACTTTATTGATCCAGAGTGAAATTCCAGCTTTAAAGTAGTAGTAAAAAAAACATTTACAGATGAACATAAACACTACAAATGAGCACAATGTTGAATAATAATAATAATAATAATAATAATAATAATAATAATAATAATATGATCAGAACATATTCATTTAAGCAAGAAAAATTAAGTAAAATACCATGCCAAAAACATGTTTAATAAATAAATCTGCACTTAAATCATATCTGTAAAAATGTAAAGTGGGTGAAAAAAAAATCATAATCTTGTTATATGGCAATAATGTGAAAACTTCTACTACTACTACTACTACTAATATTATTATAAAATACTTTATTACTATGTAATCATTATAAAAAATTATTCCACTTCAAATGTGTCCCGAAGAAAATATTTATAATAATTACAAGCCATTAATTATTGTTGACATTATTTCAGATGTCTTTTAGTTTCTGTCTAATTTAACAGCAACATTTATTACACTCGAAAAAGCTTTTAAAGGAATGATCTCAAACTATTTACACAGAAATGTGTCACAGAAAAGATTTATCGTAATGTTGTAATGTTTTATTTTAATGACAAAATTCCTGCACTTGAAAAACACAATTTAATGAAATGATCTGAAAACATAACGTTTAGAAACACCGGAGTGTGATATCACAGCGTCCTCACGGGGGCGCTAATGCTGCTTTAGTGCCAGCGGAAGATACTGGAATAAAGTTGGCTTGACGTTCTATATTCGCAGAAATGCGGAAATTAAGGGGCCGTCTCTAAAGTTACATACGACATTGTATTATATATATATATATATATATTATACATATAAATTATTTTATTAATAGGACATCTATTTGTTTAAGAAAACCATTCAATTTAGTACGGGTCATTTTGACCCCCTTTATGCATTCATGAAGGTTTTTTTGGTTCATGCATTGTAGGGTTAAATATCCAAAATCTAAAAGATGTGCCCGTCATACCTGACACCTACTCGAACACTTTACAGTTGGCTGTGTGACTGTACATCATTCCCTTCAAATGCTATTGAGCTTTAAATTATGGTATATTTTGTGTAGGAGCCCATGCAGTAATAAAATACATGGCAATATATACATATGATTTAATAGTTTATTTTGTTAAATATCAAAAATCTAAGAGGTGTGCATTATAGCTGACATCTAGATGAACACTTTACAGTTGGTTATATGACTGTAAGTCATTGCTTTCAAATGCTCTAGAAGTTAGAAACGTGTTTAACAATGTCGTATGTAACTTTAGAGACGGTCCCTTAATTCCCGCATATCCGCGAATACCGAACGTCAAACCAACTTTATTCCGGTACGTTTATAAACACCGGAGTGTGATATCACAGCGTCCTCACGGGGGCGCTAATGCCGCGTTAGTGCTAGCGGAAGCTACCGGGAAAAGCTCGCTGTTAGGGGGACGCCGGTTTGGAGGACGTTTCATTTCAATTAATTCAGCTCAGATTTAGTTATATGTGTCGTGTCACTTAGAATTGCTCGTTGCTTTATCGGAAATGTTTTCTTTCTCGTCTACCGTACAGCCGCAGGTAACTGCAGAACTCTGCTAGCTAACTCTGTTTAGCGTTTACGTTAGCTTCACATGTTTGCAGTCAAGCAAGCTAACGCTAATACCAACTGATGCTAACGTTTTAGCTGCGTGTCAGTGGTTATCATTTTGTAAATCAGCTTGTAATCGGATAACTAACTGATTTATATACACTAGCTTGCTACTTAGAGGTTATTCACTGATTATTAGCTTAGCTTAGAATCGTTCAACATTACTAGCTCTTATCGTAATGATGGTTCAATCCTAAAATGTTCACTTGTTGTATAAGTAGTGCACTAAGTAGAGTGCGGAAGTCGTTACTTTCTAATATATGTAGTGCACCTATATAGGGATTAGGGGGCTATTTGGGACTGGGCCACCTAGTTTTAGGCCTAGAGTAACGGAACTTCCTGAGACATTATTTTTATTAGAAGACATTATTATATACTTGATAAATTGTAAACAAAATAAAGTTTAAATCTCATGTCGCATAATATATATATATATATATATATATATATATATATATATATATATATATATATATATATAAATATAAATAATACTTTTATAATGTATCGTGTTGCGTCAGAAGCGTAAGTGTTTCACTGCGCATGCGCGGAATGAAACACATGAATGAAGCTGAATATTATGATCCGTTCTCAGGTCACAGTTCCACTGAGTCACCTGATCAACGCCCTTCACTCTTTAAAAGGTTCAGTGGTCAAACCTCAGCGCAGAGAGAGGAGAACCGAGCAAGAGCTACACGTCACAGAGGTACGTCTACCCTGTTCTCATCGAAACATCGGACAGGTACACGGGCCAGGATTGATTTACCTGGTCTAACAATCTACCTGTTTGACATCCGAACCAGTTATACAGTCGGATTGTGTCGTAGCGCCGCTGCCTCGATGCTCCAGGGTCGTGGGTTTGATCCTGAGCTTGTGTTACTGTCTGTGTGGGTTTCCAACAGCTTCTCCGGTTTCCGTGAAAACACACCAGTAGGTGGATTGGTGAATCTAAATCTCCATGAAGGTGTGAACGAGTGTGTTTTCATAGTAGCCTGACCAGGATGACACACCTTCTGAAGATAAATGAATGGGAACAGTGTTTATAGTGAAATAATTGATCATAGTTTCAATATTATATCGTTTCCTCGCACAGCTCTAGTGAGTACAGGTGCTGTGATGGCGTGGTTTTGATCGCTGAGCGTTTCGAGTGAAATATGTCAGTGCGAGAACTTTTCTACACGCTGATCTAATGACGTCTGATGAACTTTATCCCGTGTTTGTGTTGCGCAGCCGTCATGGAGCCTCAGAGACGTGGGGTTGGCGGATCTGGGAGCAGGACAGCTGGACGAACTTGTGAACAGACTGTTGCCGTGCGTGACCCGGGACGTGTTTTCGGAACCCCCTAGAGCTGAAACGCACCCCTGGAGGACGTCGTACCTGTCCACCGAGTCCTTCTTTCACAACAGATATGGTGAGAGAGATGCAGATTCCCGAATTAGTAAGACTGGTTGCTTGTTGTGTTGCCTCTTTTGTTCAGAAAAAATCATAAAAATACTCTGCTCTCATGGATATCAAACAATTGCAAACAAAACACAGGTTTAATTTTAAAAAAAAAACCTCAACCTTTGTTAAATATAGATGTGCAACAATTATTGGCACCCCTATGAATTCATATGAGACATATATTTGAAGTATATTCTCATTGATATTTTACATTTTTTAGTAGAACTGGGTGACAAGGAACAGGAAATTGTTCAATCATGACTTCCTGTTTCACGGGGGTATAAATATGAGGTAACACAAAGGCCAGATTCCCTTTGTCATTCATAACAGTGGGTTAGACAGAGGAATATGGCTGTGTTGTGCGGCAAAAGGTTGTTGAGCTTCACAAAATGGGAAGTGGATATAAGAAAATAGCACAAGCATTGAAAATGCCCATTTCCACCATCAGGGCAATAATTAAGAAGTTCCAGTCAACTGGAAATGTTTTGAATGAACCTGGAATTGGACGTGTGTCTATATTTTCTCAACGCACTGTGAAGAGGACGGTTCGAGTGGCCAAAAAATCTCCAAGGATCACAGCTGGAGAATTGCAGAAGTATTGACTAAAAGGGTGCCGATAATTGTTGCACACTTATATTTAACAAAGATATATATATTTTTTAAACCTGTGTTGTGTTTACAATTGTTTGATATCCATGAACAAAAGATCAAAAGGTTAAACAATAAAGACAGTTTTTCAGTCTTTGCTCATATTTACCAAGGGTGCCAATATTAATGGACGGAAGTGTATCTGTGAAATCCACTATGGTCGACCTCTAATTCCTTGCGTCTCTATACGTTTAACATGCGGTCGTATATGACACGATGATCACCACGGTTATGAGGTTTTTCTTCCAGACAGTGAGCGAGATCTAACTGCAGGTAGGTACTGAAGAAATGTCAGTCTCGAGTCATTCGAAACGGATTGTGTAGATTTGCAGCATATGTAGATCTCGCGTGCGAGCACGAACGTAACGTAAACATTTCAGAATTCTGGAGGTTTCTGTAAATGTCTTGGTGAGAACATTGAGGGTTTTTCCTCTCGTCCAGGTTTTTCAGTCGCCAAGATGGGCGCGGCGTCACCGGTGTTTTGCCGACCGAGCTCTTCCCCTCTTCAGACCGCGTGCGCTGATCTAAACGTCTGGCCAGGTATCTTACTCTCACGCCAGCACTTACAGTAAAACCCCCTCCATTGTGTTTCTCACCAGAGTGATACTGGGACAGGGTTCCTTTCTCCGCCTCCATAATGAAGCTCTCTCTCTGTCTCTTTCAGTATTGATCCAAAGACGAGGCTTTAAAACCCTGAAGTCCAAAACGAGGCGTCTCCAGGGCGGCTTTGAACAGTCACCGGACACGGACTCGTACACGCCATCTTTTATGAAGGTCTGATCCACGTGCAAGCGTGAAAACATTGTGAACCTGTACGGGGGGGGCGAGGGGATGGGGCGGTACAACAATTTACCCTCATTTTGTCTCTGCAGGGCTTACTTATGCGGGACAAAGGTCAAGTTCCTGAGACTTTAGACAATCTTCTGAAAAGCAAAAGCATTCCAGACGCGCATCACGACGCTTTCAAGACGGGTTTCGCAGAGGGCTTTCTGAAAGCTCAGGCTCTCTCACAGAGGACGCAAGGTAAGACTCGCACCAGTTTCAGCAAAGTATCTAAAAGACTTAAAGCATCCTTTAAAAAAAAAAAAAAACGAAAACACTTTAAGCTCGGAGAAGAAGGATGTTCCATTCAGGAGGCAGCTGAGTTAGATTCAGACTTATTTTGACGTCTATCTGGCATCATATACAACCTGCTAGCTTTGCTAACCCTATCACAAGAACTAGCCAATTTAATAATGAGGTATAAAGGTCTACATTTCAAAATTGCACTTTTAACGGCTTTTAGTAGGAAAGTGTTATCCTTAAGGTTCTCTATTACCTAGTCGCGTTTAAAAGATTTACGCATTCAAAATTTGCACACTCTTTCTCTCCACCACCGATACGGATCAACAATTTCGATGACCTCATTCTGTACTTCAGCGTCTCGTCCAATCAAACGCTCTCTAGAATCCGAAACGTCCCGCTCCCGACGTTTTAACGATCCGTGGTACGAACAGTCAGATACGGGTTAGCCCGGGCTGTGAGGTAAACTTAAACGCTATTGGCTGTTTAAAAAGAAGTGGGAGGAGCCACTCAGTTATGTCCCGCCCTGACTTCCTGTTTCAGTGGAAATGACACGAATCAGCACATGGAGTAACGCGGCACGTTTCGAGGCACTTCATGGCGATTTTAAGGTTGACGTATGTTTGCCAAAAAAAAAAAATTTAAATCAAGTTTTAAGGTTTAATAAAAGCGCTTTTTATTTCTACAGTCGCTGCTTTCAGATCTTTCGCGAGTAGTAAAATGTATAAATAAACCTTTTCAGTGCTGTGGATAAAATGCGTATATGCTGTATAATATCTTTTTAAGTCTCAGTTTTATCCACGAACATCTTTTCAGTCGTAATTCCAGACAAAACGACCGTTCGTATTTTTTTTAAATCGTTATTCGAGCTCTCGTTAGTTCTGTAATGCAGTCATGTGTGTTTGTGTATCTGAAATACGTTCTCCTCTGTAGAGTCGTTAAGGCGAACACGGCTGATCCTGTTGGTCCTCTTACTGGTCGGATTGTACGGACTCTCCAAAATGCCGTTTCTGTCAGGTAAAGGCTTTTGATGTGATCTGATCTGATCCGATCCGTTTCGTGCTTTCCGAGCACCTGCTTTGTAACTGCAAACGATCGCTGATTTTACCTTTTCTGCACGTGAAACATCTCAAATCTAACAAGATCTCTAAAGCTAAGTGTATTCTATAATACTCTAACTGCTATGGGCATGGCAGCAGAGTGTGTGTGGTGTGCAGCGTGCCTTTGGTGTGTGAACTGTAATCTAACCGTTCTGGACAGTGCGATTCCGAACCACATCAGGCCTGGACTCGGCAGTGGACCCGGTCCAGATGAAAAACGTCACCTTCGAGCACGTGAAAGGAGCGGAGGAGGCCAAGAACGAGCTGCAGGAGGTAGTGGAGTTCCTCAGGAACCCGCAGAAGTTCACCGTCCTGGGAGGAAAGCTCCCTAAAGGTAACGGATCATCAAAGATATGACCCCTCGTTTAACGAGGCTTTAAGTTGCGCCGCATGGTAACGAGGTCCCGCTTGACTCTTCCTCTGCAGGGATTCTGTTAGTCGGGCCTCCGGGAACAGGGAAAACCCTGCTGGCACGCGCCGTGGCAGGGGAAGCTGACGTGCCTTTCTACTACGCCTCCGGATCAGAGTTTGACGAGATGTTCGTCGGGGTCGGCGCGAGCCGAATCAGGAACCTTTTTCGTAAGCACGGAAACATACATGACGAGTTTTCTCTGTCAGTGTTTTGGGTACACTCGAGGGAAACGTCACCGGGGTTACAAACGATGCACGGTGGCACCCCCCCATATCGTTACGTTCCTGCTCCAGGGTTCCGCTCCCTCCTCTTTAGGACGAGTTAGAACGGTTAAATACGTTCTCTACATATGAAGTTCTACTCTACTTTTAGGAATCCTAGGGTCTAAATGAAGCCAAACACTGCGTTTAACCAGAAACTTGTATTTATTTATTTCTTTTTAAAAAAGTGTCCCCCTACTACGCAGTGTGGTTTTATTTATTGTTTTATTTATTTATTTATTTATCTGCAGAATTGTAGGAAAAACACATACATTTTTTAAATTTATTTATTTATTTTTCATTTTTCTTCAAAAATCTGCTACCATCCTATAGCCAAGCTGCAGGAAGTGCAGGAAGTACAGGGAATTCTGGACAGGAAGTAAGGTCTACTACTTACTTTCTTAAAATCCCATGAACGTTTGTCATTCTGGAGCGAGTCATTTTGTTCCCTTTTTTTTTTTTGTTTCCGGTTAGCCGTTACATTTTAGGGGTAAGTCGTACATTTTGATCAACATCCACAGCAACATCAATCGTTTTCGAGTTAGTAACTATACACCGTGATACACACGGGTTTTATTTAAACAGCGTGACTCGTTTATATCCTAAGACCCGACGTATGTTTTGAATTTCTTTCTCTGTTAGGGGAGGCCAAATCGAACGCTCCGTGTGTGATCTTCATCGACGAGCTCGACAGCGTAGGGGGGAAAAGAATCGAGTCTCCCATGCACCCTTATTCACGGCAGACCATCAACCAGCTTCTGGCTGAGATGGACGGGTGAGTGAGCCTCGACTCTTCACCTACACGCTGCGCTTATTTTTGAGCCGAATTTGTATCAAATGTTTGTTTGTTTCATTTGCAGATTTAAACCAAACGAAGGCGTCATCGTTATCGGTGCTACAAACTTCCCTGAAGCTTTAGATAAGTGAGTATCTTCAGTCAGGGGTAATCAACTAGTGTGTAAGCACCTACCATGACTGACTAGCCACGTTTGAACGCTGAACTATAAACGATTTGTTTATGGCTATAAATAAGAATATTCAAGGCGTGTTTAGTTCCGTAGTGGTGAGTCACGGTACCGGTTTTCGATTAGCGCCCTGGAATGGATGAGACATCTATTTCGGATTTGACCGAGGACGAATAAACGTTTACTTCTCTGTCCAAAAGGAGAAGACCCGACTCTGTATACACCACCCGTATACGGAAGTTTACACACACTCATTCTTTATTCATTTCAGTTCCTTCCGCACATTTTAGAAGAATAATAAAGTCATCAAAACTCCGAACTACGGCCGCTTTTTCTTTGCGTCGTCTCCGCTACACTTATTTTTCAAGTACTCGATTCGGTCCATTGAAATACTTCGCTGGGTCGATATCTCCCGACTGCAGTGCGCCAGTTAACGAACCCTGCTCTAAAGAGTCCTTTAAGGATAAGAGATCCGAATCAATAATTAATCCGACGGGTTTGGTTTTCCTGTCCTGCAGCGCCCTGATCCGGCCGGGACGCTTTGACATGCAGGTCACCGTCCCCCGACCCGACGTGAAAGGACGGACGGAGATTCTGAAGTGGTACCTGAATAAAATCAAAGTAGACCCAGGTATATACCGAGTATATCACGATTATAATACGCTTCGAGAACACAAGTGCATCTCAAAAAATGAGAATATCACGGAGAAGTTCGTTTTGGTTTTGTTTGTTCCCCCCCCCCCCCCAATCCGTAATTTAATTCAAAAAGTGGAACTTTCATATATTCTAGATTTATTACACGTGTAATGAATCTAGAATATGAAAGTTCCACTTTTCGAAATTAAATTCTGGGGAAAAAAATCAACTTTTCCACGATATAATTTTTTTTTTGATATGCACCTGTACAATGTGACCGATTTCAATGATTTATCCTCGTTAAATATCTATTACACCGAGCCTTGTTGCAGCCTTGTTCTAAAGTATCGTTTCCACACACGACGCCGTGCAGCTGTAGAGGCCGAGATCATCGCCAGAGGAACGGTGGGTTTCTCCGGAGCCGAGCTGGAGAACCTGGTGAACCAGGCTGCTCTGAAGGCTGCCGTGGACGGGAAAGACATGGTGACGATGAAGGAGCTGGAGTTCGCCAAGGACAAAATCCTGATGGGTTAGAATCACACACGATCAGAACGGCAGTCCGAGTCATTGTTGTGACCCTGACTCCACTGTTACTCAAGTCACTGATATGACTCTAAAGTCTATTTTTGTACCAGGTGTTTAGTTTTCCATCCGAGTTAAGCATTTATTTATTTTTGTTCAATTGTATTTAACCTTTTTCAAAAATCTATTTTGTTAGCACTTTGTTTGGAAACAGTATCTCGGTCTGTTTCTTTCCATGTTCTTACTATAAAATACAGAGCAACAGCGGACTAACAGGACTGGAGCTTCCTCTCAAACGCGCTGAAATTTCCCTTTTCCCGTTTCCCGTCAGGCCCGGAGCGCCGGAGTGCCGAGATAGACGAGAGAAACAAAGTGATCACGGCTTACCACGAGTCCGGACACGCCATCATCGCGTACTACACCAAAGGCGCCATGCCCATCAACAAGGCTACGATCATGCCGAGAGGTCCCACTCTGGGCCACGTGAGTCGTTAACGAATCATATCCACCCACAAATCCGCAAAAAGGATTTTCGACGAATCGGCTGTCGTCGGCTTCTCACGCGGCTTTTACACGTCGGGTTGTATTCAAAAGCCCGACGAGTTCCCGACTCTGATCGGTCAGAAGCCGTCGATCCGTCTTCTATAACACCGCGGGTTTATATTAACGCCCTGGTTCCGGTTATCGTTTCTATAGCAACAGCACATTCACAGGGATTTCTACGGCGGACGCTCCATGTAAACGGTTTCAAGAAAACGTGTGTGTAAGGAAGATGTTTTATGTCAAATTTCTGGAAGGAGCCTCCAGTGTCAGTGCTTTTGTCACAGGTTTCAGGGCAGAGACGTTTACTCAGGAGTCGTGGTTTCTCAGTAACATGACGAGCTGCGTTTATTTTGTGTTTTTGTTTTATTAACGTCAAGGGAGGAACCTGCTCATCATAATTGTTTCGTGGATGATCATCAGCATTAATTGTAACTATAAATAGATTTTTTTTTTTTTTTTTTTTTTTTTGTATGACGTTGTAGTTATTTAATGGGGGGGGGAAAGAAAATAATCTGAATAAACCCCTCTGGATTTCGGGGTGGTAACGGTAGCTCTGCTTTGTGCTGGGCCACATCACGGCATCCTGTTGATGATTAGTTTCCTAGAACACCATGCTCTCAAAGTGTTTTACTCCTTACATAAATTCTTTAGTTTTGTAGCAAGTTATATCACTTTTTCTGAATGTTCTCTCTCTCTCTCTCTCTCTCTCTCTCTCTCTCTCTCTCTCTCTCTCTCTCTCTCTCTGTTTTATCCCAGGTGTCCATGCTGCCGGAGAGCGATCGTTGGAGCGAGACTCGAACTCAGCTTCTCGCTCAGATGGACGTCAGCATGGGGGGCCGCGTAGCCGAGGAGCTCATTTTCGGAAATGAGAACATCACCACAGGTGAGTTTGAGCTAATAGACTTCAGTGAGTCTGAGTAAAGTGTCGCTTTATACTTTTGTCACGTGTAGAAATGTACCGAAATGCGTCTGGTATCCAAGACGGCATTGTTTTGCACGAAATTACTATATATATATATATATATATATATATATATATATATATATATATATATATATATATATATATATATATATAAAATGTACATGTATGTATATGTATGTGTGCGTATATAATGTGTGTGTGTGTGTGTGTGTGTGTGTGTGTGTAAAATATGTTAATATTATAATATAATATAATTTCATGCATTCTGACAGGTGCATCCAGTGATTTCGACAGCGCTACAAAAATCGCCAAAATGATGGTGACGCAGTTCGGCATGAGCGAAAAGGTTTGTTTCGTCTTTTTTCAATACTCTCTGGTATTTAACAAAACAACACCACCACAGTAACATTTAACCTTTTTAAGGCTTTACCACAACCATGAGTCTCCAGTAGCAAGAAACAATCAGAAGTCAACACCGACAAGCCTAGTCCTTCTTGTTACTAATGTTAGTAACACTAGAACTAACCGTAGAACCCAGGTCTTGCACTGAGAGAAGCTGATTCAGACGTTCGACCTCGCTGTGGCCTTCACTTTGTTTGGATCAATTCTAAAAATCGAATCGGTTCATATGAACTCCGTATACAGTCGGGTCCATAGGTATTTGTACAGCGATGCCATTTTCGTATTTTATACACCACCCCTGTACACCACCACAATGGGTTTGAAACGAAGCGATCACGTCATGTGATCCGAAGTGTAGACTTTGGGCTTAAATTCGAGGGGTTTAACAAAAAAATTAAATAAAATAAAATGAAATGACTGGCCATGAAACTGCTATCAGGCAAATCGTCCAATTACTTTTGAGCCTGTGAAAATGGAGGGACTCTGTATGAAATGGTCGTAATTCCTAAACGGTTAATGCAATGTTTGGTTTTTATTTTGTTAAAGCCCTTGAAATGAAAGCTGAGTGTCAAACACTTCAATCGCATCTCGATCGCTCGGCTTCACGTCCGTTACGATAGTGTACCGAGGCAAAATTACGGAAATCGTGTCGCTGTCCAAACACTTATGGACTTGGCTGTACATCCCACAAACATTCAAACGATT
The DNA here is from genome assembly GCF_023375685.1 of Ictalurus furcatus. Classification (NCBI taxonomy): domain Eukaryota; kingdom Metazoa; phylum Chordata; class Actinopteri; order Siluriformes; family Ictaluridae; genus Ictalurus; species Ictalurus furcatus. The sequence goes on from NC_071274.1 coordinate 20,871,750, forward strand.
TAAGTTATTACTTTCAGTTTTATTTATTTATTTGCTTGTTTTATTTGTTTGTTTGTTTGTTTATTTATTTATTAATTGATTACCGGGGTGAGCGCATGCTTCCTCCGAGACACTCAGATCTTATTTTAATAAAACAAAAATTCTGTTCTACCAAACCATTAGATGAATCCTGCTATAGTTTGTCTATGTGTCAGCAAAAGCTTAGTTATAATACTGAACATAAACCACGTTATTATAAGTAATAGTAATATTACCGTAACGAGTGCTGGTTATTTTCGTAACTCACCGTCAGGGGTTTGCCGTCGCTCGTTCCCGAAGTGTTGAACAGCTTTCCTTTGTACATATTTATTTATTTATTCATTCATTCATTCATTCATTCATTCATTCTAGCTGGGTGTCATGACGTACTCAGATGTGACGAAGCAAAGCCCCGAGACGCAAGCAGCCATTGAACAGGAAGTCAGGACACTTCTGAGAGTAAGCTTTTGTCCTCCCCAGTACCCCCAATTTTACATACTATACCGAATTCACCATAACTCGTCCGTCATTTAACATCTGTGCGCCGGATTTTTTCTTCACAGGATTCATACGAGCGTGCTAAAGCTCTCCTGAAGGCTCGTGCGAAAGAGCACAAGAGCCTGGCCGAGGCTTTGCTGAGGTACGAGACGCTGGACGCCAGAGATATTCAGATGGTCTTGGAAGGAAAAACGTTGGGGACCAGATGAGTCTCGCAGCGTGTGGGGTGTGTGTGTGTGTGTGTGTGTGTGTGTGTGTGTGTAAATGTACATAAGCAATACAACATCCTGGCAAGCTTAAACTCAAGCCTTTTACACTCTGTATGTATAGCTAAATGATGAACACGTACAAATACACACTACTCCTTAATTCACCCTCGCCGAAAGGTGTTTCCCACTAAATTCTCCACAGTGGAGAGGTGATGTATGCAGAGATGTGGCCTTCAGGAAAACTTACAGGACATCGGAAATTCAACGCACTTTGTAGGGATAACGACTGAGATGTATGTTTAGAGTTGGGGGGGGACGGGGGGACGGTGCTGCTTTCGGGATCTTTCACAGCAATGCTGGATTACTTTCTCCAAATTCCGTAGGAAGATCTGTAGATAATTCAGATATGCTTTTTAGTTACCAAAGACGGGGGTCTCGCAAACTAGAGATCAGAATCAGATGACGTATAGCTGGAGAAAACGCCGTTGTCGCAAGGTCAATTAGTGCAAAAATAACGTGTTTAAGTCTGAAATTTTCATTTAGCGCGGTTTTCTCGTTTCCAGCGTCCTCGGTGTCCGTCAGACAAAACCGATATTTATTTAAAAGCCATACACGATCCTAAAGGCTCCTTAAAGGTTTGATTGAGGCTGCCGGTTATCTCCGAGTATTGCTGCGTTAGTGTAATTAACTAATTAAGAACACTTTATTCTTGGAAATAAGTATAGTTTGGTTTGGTCAGCCCTTATCCTTTATCCAATCTGTGTTAATCATGTGTATATATCAATAAACTTGTGTTATGCTGGAGCATTTTATCTTTGTGTATATATATGTATAGAAGAATGTAAGCTTGAGGTTTGGTGGATTTTTATTTGGAGTTGAGCTCGTGCATCAATAATGATGAAGGAGTGGTTGATGGAATAAAGAGTCTATGATGAACTGTGATTTTCAGAGTTTATTTGTTGCTTATCATACATGGAGCAATGTGAAACAACCACGAATTGAATCTCTCCGATTTTTAGGAATATTATTCGTTATATCTGCGGACACCACAAGATATTTTAATTTGATTTGGAGAAATTCAAAAAAAGCATGATGCCCTCATCCAGTGAACTCTACAGCTCAAGAAGCCACATATAGAGATTATTATATTCATGATCCAAAAAAAAGAACATTTGTATTTTCCCATGATTGGATTTCGCTCTAAACGACGTTCGAATACAGTACAAAAAGCCTACAAAAAAAAAAAATATATATATATATATATATATATATATATATATATATATATATATATATATATATATATATATATATATATATATATATATATATAACCTTTGTCAGTCATTCTAGTCATTGTGCTCCTTTATATGGGTATCATATAGTAAATAAAGCAGAACGATTTAAAACTTGACGCAAAATCCAGAAAAGGTTAAAAACACCGGGATAAAAGCAATGCCGTGAAGCAAACCAAACACAATGACCAGAAACGTGATGGCGAAGAAGGTTCTGAAGATGTAGCTTACTGACGTAGAGAGCACTACCACGCCGAGAATCGTAGAACACGCCCCCTGTAATATGGGATAGCCCAGATGAGCGAGCGCCTCCACGGCTTTATCGTTCACGCTAGGCTTAGCACTGGATACAAACGCGTAAGAGATATGAGCTGAGAAATCCACAGAGAACCCGATGCTAATGACCAGGTTGATCATTGAAATGGAGTCCAAGCTGATACCTAGCAACCCCATGAAGCCTGCGACTCCTACGATGATGGATCCGATGGCAAAAGTGACCCATAAAGCACAAACTGGACTTGGGATGAGTATAAGCGAGATGACGAGCATCACTGCGGTAGCTATGCTAACGGTCTGAATAGTGTTGCTTGCAATCACGGTATATTGATCGTAATATATAAACGCGGGATGGTAAACCACTAATGGGAATTGGCAGTTCTGGGCGGTTTTTCTCAACGTTTCTAGCATGATCTTCTCCGATGGATCATTAACCGTTTCAAGAAATAAGCGTGAGGCTCGGATCGTCTTGTCAGTCACGTTGACGTCCGATCTGAGCATCGGTCGTCCCTGTAGAAACGGGTGCAGATGTTCCATAAATTCAGCTTCTGAGCTGATGTTGAGGTGCTTTTCTTTGGCGTAACTCTCAAAAGAATGAAGCCAAGAGGCGGCCAAGTTCCCAACGAAAGGAAGGCCTCGGAATTCCAAAATGCAAGATTCCAGTTGAGGTCGTTCTACTTCGTCCCAATATGGAAATGTAGCATTGACCGCCAACATGATGATTGGACCGCGCTCGGAAAAGTGCGTCTTTTCGTCTTCGTAGTATTTGACTACGTACGATCGATCCAGCGCCAGGTTCTTCAAGTCCATCCCTTCTTTGATCGTAGTGCATCCGTAGATACTGGTGGAAATATAGCCGATGTAAAGGAGAACCACTGTTGCTTTGGCGAGACCTGTGGTCAAAAAAGGTCCGTAGTACTTCCTGAAGAACAACTGCATCAAGTGTTCCTCTTCAGTTCCAGTTTCGTGCTTGTAGGCTCCTCCCACACAGCATGCAATATAAGCTTTTGAAGATCCAGGTAGGCGTCCTTCTGGAACTTTCAGGCACGTCAACCAATGCCGATTGCTTTCCTCCCTTTTGCCGTTCAATGCCAGACACGCGCCGAAGAAAGTGATGTTATAGAGGTAGCAGAACAAGATGGCCGTTCCAGCATATAGGCAGAAGGACCGTACCGAACCAAAGGGGTTGCTGTAACTGAGGTAAAAAGCCACAACGTCGGTCAAGGTCGTGATTGTGATTGAGATGGCTGCTTCTCTGTAGGTTGCAGCCATGCGCTCTGCTACACTGTCTTGGACGTTGGTCTTCTGCCAGCAGGAGATCACGATGAACATATCATCGATGCCGATCCCTGAAAAAGTCGATATTTGTAGCAATTCATGCACCACGACTTCAGAAAAACCTACTTATGGAGTGTATGTGATTAAGAAGTGTCTTACCGAGTACCAGGAATGGAGAAGATGCCGCGGTTATGACAAACGGGACGTCCATAAGCAAGAGTAAGCCAAAGCCGGAAAGCACGGCTAGTCCGGTCGAGATCACTCCGAGAGAGGCCACCCACACTTTATTCCTCACATTGTCAAGCCTACGGGCGAAGTCAATCAGAGCACGGTCAAGTTATTCGTTGTTTTATTTGATATACTTCTTGTAATTCTAATAAAAGTGTAGAGTGTGACACGAACCTTACACACGACAGCACTGAAAACAGAACGGCAATAGAGTAGGTGATGGAGAACAGCTGTGTGACGGACTCGGTGCTCTTCTCAAATTCTTGTTGCCGTGATACGGATGTGAAAAAGGACACCTGGAAGGAAGCCCACTCGAGTAATGAATACAGTTTTCATGATTTATGGCTGTCACTGCTTCCTAAATACCTTTATTGTGGCAGAGCTCAGCTTTGTTCCTGTTTGTCCAGAATTCAGAATAGTTTGTTCGTAATTGAATGGTCAGCTTTAGTAGGTGTGATGAAGCGGGACGATCACCGTGCTAGACCTAATCTACGACCCCTGATCCAGTTAATCAAGAGCACTCGAGTACTAGAATTAAGTGTGTTAGATCTAAGCTCTATGGGAAGGTAGATTCCCACAAAGACGGTGTCATGGTGGATCCGGAGCTTATCCTGGGAACGCTAGGTGCGCCCTGGATGGGAAACCAGTTTCCCATCCACTTAGGGGAAATTTTGGGGTCCCTGTTTCACCTACCAGCATGTTTTGGTGACGTGGGATGAAACCTGAGAACTCAGAAGTAGCCAAAGCCGACACAGGAAGAAACCGAACTGGGAACCCTGGAGCTGTGAGGTATCGCCGCTACTTTACCACCATGCCACAATCTTTCTGGTTCATTTAGGCTGAATTTAAATGCCTCAGATTGAGGAGTCGTTGATTGGACCTGTATGCCTGCCATCTATCAATGTCTTCTAACACACCTACTAAATCTGGTGAGAAGAACTGAATCTGGTGATCTTAGATCTGGTCAATTAGGTCTGACGATGCAGGAAGACCACCAAATTCCACTGAGCTCTGGACATTCAGGAGACAGTTGGACTCAACTAGCTCTAGAGATCAAGAAGTCTTGACGTACCTGCGTCACGTACGTTGACTTGTTGCCCAGCAAATTCACAAAGTCGTTCAACCAAGCTTTCTCCAGCATGCTGTTAGTTTGTCGTAGGTAGTAAGTGAGTCTCACTGCCTTGGCACTCTGAACAAATCCATTACCGTCCACTTCAGCCTGCCCAACTGAACGTTCTAGATGAACGACGCCGAGTGTGCCGTCATGATGTACAGGAAAACTCAGGTTGTACCTGTGGATGTTGCTCGCGTTGTAGTCCAAAACCTTGAGAAGAACGTTCTCTTGACAGGACTCGTTGACTCGAGCGCAAACATCATCGTAGGAAAACTCCCGTCCGTCGTATTCCACGGTCATGCTCCGCACGGCGGCGTCCACGCGCAGGATTTCCGCAAGAGCATCTTCGCTGAGAGCGTTCATCCCACGGGTGAAAATTGCGGACGCGTATGTACCGTCAGTGATCAGCCTCAGTGCAGAAAACACATCGTCGTTGTCATCGTCGTCATCGTCGTCATCGCTGCTTTGAAAAAAGGTCTCGTAGAAATGCTTCTCCATCTTTGCATGCCCATCCTGTGGCGTGAACTGCTTCACGATGTCGTTAGACTTCCTGTCCTCGAGAAAGTAGAAACCGACGCCGAGGGTTACAGACAGACTGAGCGGGATGACGATGAACCACCACGGATGCTCTCCGACCGACCTGCCGACTTTTTCCAGACAAGATCGGATCGGTTTCTCTACACAGTTTGTGGGGAGCACCATGGTGACCGTGAGGACTTGATATGCTTTGAGCCTCCAAGCCCTACCTTCGCATTACCTCCTAAAACCCTACCCCTAAAGCTTCCCCAACTTAATCTTCTGTCTTTCTCTCACTGCTAGTTTCTCCAATCAGAGACCCATCAACTTCTCCTGTTCCAGGTTTTTCTGCTCTAACTGCTCTAATGAAGAGCTTCATAATGAGCTCATGGCCTGGATCGGGTGGATCAGAAGGGAAAACCTGAAACTTTCAGATGATCACACCAACCTCACACAGAGTTGTTTGACTTGGGACACAAAGGTTCTCCTTTAGCTCCCCGTTATCTTATAACTGCTAGAACAATTAGGAATTGTCTCCTGAATGATCATCCAATAGTAAAGCTTTCTTTGAAGAGCTGTAATTTTCTGATGCAGTGGTCAGGTATATCCCGTATCCCCAGAGGCCATTATGCACTTTGGGAACAGGACAATAGGTCTTTGTTCATTCACAAGGAAAGCTATCCTCGGGGAAATGGCATACTGCTGATTCATCCAAAAGGGAAAAGGGATATATTTATTCAGTATACTTAGTCATTTCCTTTTTTTTGGTCTCTTCCTGTAAGAGTATGTATCTGAAAATGTTTATTATGAATAAGAGAAAACACTGTGTTCTGGTACTTTTTTTTCCAGATCACTGAAGTGGAAAGATATTCCAAAATGGCTGATAAAAGTCTGGATATAGGCTTGATTTAGAGAGCATAGAAGTAGAGTGAGGTCTTCTTTTCTTCTTCTGATAGGATTCTAGCACTGTTTTATTTTTTTAGCATTCTTCCCAAGGGAAAATAATCTGAGGCAATGTGATACATGACTAAAATCTGTCCTTAATTTAACATGACTGAATATTATTATTATTATTATCATTTTGTACACGTGTAGAAGAGTAAAGACAAACAATACCGAGTGTATTGTTCAGTAAGATATGTTCAGATTGTGAATAAGAGTCCCGGGATGAGTACAGGACGGTCTATGATTACAGCAGCAACTCTTTAGGTACAAATCTACAGCACCTAAATCAGATGAACAATTTCACGTTCCTTTGCCAACACGTTGCGATTGAAATTTATACAACAAAGGTTTCTGTCTTAGATTTTTTACATCTCGCTTGTTACCGATTTCCAATCAGGCGTTTATCGAAGTCGCTCCTGTCGCGGCTGAATCTCACTCAGTCATATAGAACACTACGTAGGTTCTAGAACGGCGTTATTTTATTTAAGGCCTTAATAGGGTCCGTGTCCAGCGAACAGGAAAGGCGGTTGGAATACGGCCTGAACGTGTATTCGTACAGGGCTTCGATAATACGGCGTTATTCCTGCGTGAGGGCGAGTGGAAGACGGCGCCCACGTTGAGGCGGGTACTAAACTGCAAGTGGAAAAGCAAGCTCAGAAAGGTAAAGCGAGCCGAGCCGTACCGTGCAGTGGAAAAGTGGCTTTACGCCCCCATTGCCGTTACGCATACGGCTGTCCACATACTTTCGGCCATATAATCTACTTCCTTCCGAGCTTTGTTTTTCTTTGTAATGTATCTGTATGCATTGGAAGGTTGTATATGACAGAATGAGATGAAGTCATGGTTATGTTTTTTTTTTTCCCCATCCATTTCCAACAGTAAAAAGGGAAATAAAGGTTTATTGTGTCACACCTGATCTCAGTTCAAATGTCAAGCAGTATCCATGACGCCTTTAAACTTTAAAATTAAAATACGTATTTCATTTAAATACTAAGAAAGATAGAGACAAATGGACAATCAACTAAAAAATATATACGTTTTTTTTTCTCCCTGGGGTGCTCACTGGCTACTTGGGACGTCATCAGCGACCTCGGTGGCTCCGCCCACCACAAACGTCGCCAACCTTCAGACACAAACAGCGTCACGTCACCGCATCCAGCATTGTCTCGAGCGAAGCTCCAGAAAACCTCACAACATGGACGACGACGTGTTAACCACCTTAAAAATATTAATCATCGGGGAGAGCGGCGTCGGAAAATCCAGGTAACACGAATTATTATTATTTTTAAAGTGTATAATAGAAGAGCTGGATCACGGTGACGTGCAGAACTTGCGAAACAAACTTAGCATAGCTTGCTAGCTTCCATATGCTAGCGAATTTAGCTGTCCTATCGCGCTATTTTCAGCTAAACGGTAAAGCCTTTTATAGTTTTATTGTCTTATTACCATCTACATGTATTAGTTTGACATGCTAGATGTTTGAATGTAATGTTTTTTCTGACGTGAAATGCAACTTCATTTCAAGCTAACGGCGTTCTTTTTTCTTTTTTTCTTTTTTTTTTTTTTTTATAAATGTGCTCAGCTGTCGTATAAGTCCCGCCTTCTACGCCACGATTGGTTGGTCTGTTCCCTCTCGCAGCAATCTGATTGGTCGACTTGATCTGTCAGCCAATCGTAGTATAGAAAGCAGGTTTATCTGGAAAAAAAAAAACGGATAAGGAAGCAATCTAGTGTAGTGTTGACTAGCTACGTACATTTTGACCGTAAATTTCAGACGCAGTTGAAGAATATTTGATTTAATATTACCTAAATGATGGCTGCATAGACTAGTACTCATTCCCGGCATCTAAATAAATAAATACCCCCGATACAGCTAACAAGATTAGCCTGCTAACAGGATACGAGTCAACATGACGACGGTGTTAATCTAAAAGCACAGTTTTTTTTCATCATGAAACCGAAATTATACCTCTGAACAAAGAGTTTAACATGTTATCAAGGTTGTCATGCTTGTTATTTGATATTAGAGTTTGGTGGTACATGGGTTAGGTCAGTGAGTCCAAATATCGCTGTATCAGAAAGAGTTGACTCTTTGAACCGGTTCTTCAAAGAGCCGAGTCGTTCCGAGTGACACATCATAGAGTAATCTGCATAGAGTAATACACTGACACTTTCATGTCTCTATCTATCTATCTATCTATATAATTTGTTAGCACGTTAAACCAAACATCTTGCTGGTAGATTAACCAAAAAATACGTATACATACACTACTAGTGAGGTGGTGTTCAGATCGAGTCGACTCTTTGAATCGCCAGTGGTGTTAATCTTGTTCTGTGATGAATGTAATCAAAATGTTTGGATCCAAATACTTCTTTTAAACATCTGAGTGCATTACGGAAGCCGAGCAGTCATCAGAATGAGTGGAAATTAAGCCGGACAATAATGTTAATCCAGGCAGGATTACATTTGTAGTGCCTGGCTGGTTTTAAAAGGATTCAAATTGTTTTTCTGTATATTCAGTTCAGTTTTAGGTTTAGATCCATAATGAGCAAGCCAGAGCTGACAGTGGCGAGGAAAAACAACTTAAGGACAGCATGAGGAAGACAGGAACCAGGCTCAGAAACTAACCTATCCTCTTCTGGGTGAAGCCGGATAGCGGGATTGCAAAAAAAAAGTTATTTTGTTAAGTACAAGTTAGAGTTAAGGTAGATTTCATGGAACGTCCATAGTTAGGCCAAGAAGAACAATCATTAGTCCTAATATCGTCCAACGAGTCATTTGGAAGCCGAAAGAGTCAACTCTTTTTGGTTAGCTGACTGCCGTCCAAACCAGGGTGCATTCCTGGCTCGGGATAGACTCTGGATTCACACTTACTGACAGTGAATTAATGCAGATAATAAAGTCCTTTTCTGAAGTGTGTGGGGAAAGAAATTTAAACCCGATACTTGTGGAAGACGAACGGTTTGCGATTCGTGAATATATTTGTGAAGTCTTGAGTGTTTGGTTTCGTTAGAGACAAGGGTTTAATCCGACCTAGCGTAACAATATGGGACGCGGTGGGGGAGAGGATTTGCTAAGATGTTTTTAATGTGTCTTACTATTCATAACGACTATTCATTATTATTATTATTCTCTCTCTCTCTCTCGCAGTTTGCTCCTGAGGTTTACAGATGACACGTTCGACCCAGAATTAGCCGCAACGATCGGTGAGTCAGAGGATTGCTTTCCCGAACCGACTTATGTATTACCGCTACCATCGCTCTCTATGAATTTCAGACGCATTACATCATTTGTAGACCGATATAAGATTCAGATCGACTATGTTGGCCTTGTAAATATGATGGGTTTGATTCGTCCCTACAATACGCGAAGCCAGAAACGTTCCTATGACTAGGTGCTTTCGGTTTCTGGATGGTAACGTAACCGCAGACCAAAATTAGACCAAACCGAGGCTTAACGTTGAGCCTAGATCACCACTGAGGTAAACAATTTAAATACCAAACACGGGACTTTTTTTTTATTATTCTGTTAGAATAAAGTCAGCTATTTTATTATTTTTTTAAACCCATCAAATGTAAGTGACCGGCAGTTAAAATTATAACCAGCTAAATAACACTTATCGTAGCAGTAACTGCTTTCGATTGTAGGCCAGGTGTTGTTAGAAAGAAATGCAATGAAACCTGTGAACAGTTTTAGAGCTGTGGACTTTTAAAACCGGTGTCTGTGTGTTCTAGGTGTGGACTTTAAAGTGAAAACCATCACAGTAGACGGCAACAGAGCCAAGCTTGCTATATGGGTAAGTACTTACACGTTACATATAAACTGGGACCGGGAGAAGACCAGGGGATTACCGGGTTTTCCTATCTTAAGTTGTCCAGGTTGGGCGAGTCTGTGCTGAGATGCTTTTCTGCTCACCGCGGTTGTAGAGAGCGATCACATGGAGTTGCTCCGTCCTTCCTGGCAGCTCAAAAGGAAAATCTGGCCATTTTCTTCTGACCTTTCTTTATAAACAAGGGTGTTTAAACCACAGAACTGCTCACTCGATGTGTTTTTTTTCTTCTTGTTTTTCTTCCTGTACAGGTGGTTTTTTATATATATATATATATATAAACACTTCTATTTATCTGCTTTATTAGTATTGCATCCTAAACTGGATTTCGTAGTAGTCCTACTTGTTATCTAATTTAATACAATTCGAACACATCTGCCAATCAAGCAGTAGTTCATTTTGGCCACAAGGTGTCGCTGTTGCCATTTCAATGCTGTTTGTTCAATGCAGGGAGACTCGCACTCGAGTCCTGGAGCGTCGCAACACGATAAGCTGACGAGTCCGATCACCGCGTGTGTTTAATATCTATCTCTGCGTAATTAAGTGGGTTTTTTTTTTGCTTTTCCCCAGGACACAGCCGGACAGGAAAGGTTCAGAACTCTGACGCCCAGCTACTACAGAGGAGCACAGGGGGTAATATTAGGTAAGCGAAACCTGTCCAACCCAAGACGACCCCACACACACACACACCCACGCATGGTGCTCACGTCCTAGCGGTGTTTCATCACTGATCGTTTTGAGGAAGAAGTGACGTGGCCGGCTGTAATAAACGATGAGTCAGAGTCTGAACGAAACCTTTCACTGTTCAACTTGATCTAGATAGCAACAGTAACCGAGCGTGGGCGGGGCTCGGGGTCGGGGGTAAAGATCCCTTTTTATTTTTCAGCTTGGAAGAAACACGAGCGATGTTTACACGCACACGACACGGCACTTAAGATCTAAAAGCAGTTTGGAGAAGAATCTTTTTGTTAATATCGGTTCAGATGTTAATTCAGTACCGTGCTGTTTTAACAGTTATGAGTGTTAAGGAACCAGGAATAAAAGTACTCCATCAAATAAATGTTCTACAGTTATTTACTCTCTAACCAAATTCATCATCGGGCTTCATGCTCTTGACCCGTGTCTGCGTCTCTCTGCTGCTAGATGATTGGTCAAAAGTTTGCGGACGCCCGACTGAATCGTTTCTCATGATCTGAAGGTGTGCGATTAAACGTGTGAAATCGGTGCCGAAGACACGGATATTATCGTCCCGACGTATTCATTTCTTTCATTAGACCAAAACTAACATTTTATTTACAAAAATAATCTTTTTTTTTTTAAACTGACGACTCGGAGAGAAATATTTTTCCGAAAAGCAGCCGATAAGTTTCCGGCGTCGGTGTGAACTCCTTTAAGACTGTTTAAAAAAACATCTCAGGGAAATTCCTGAAGAAATCGCTCGAGAAAACACCAAGAATACATTTCTGGAAATTCTAGGCAGAAAGGGTGTCGACTTTGAAGATGCTAAAATATTAAATTATTTTGATTTATTTTGGATTTTGTTTATCACAACATAATTCTCGTCGTTCCATTTGTGTTACTCCAGAGTTTTGATCACTTTATTATTATTATTATTATTATTATTATTCTAAAACGTGCAGAAAAATAAAGAATGAGTGTGTCTAAACTTTTGAGTGGTTGTGTGTGTGTGTGTATATATGTCAGGACTTTAAATTGTGACATTTTGAAATTCTAGACACCGCATACGCATTTTTTCATAAGAAAGTGTTTGTCCTTGAGTCTGGAGTCTCTGGAGTGGCTTATGATATCATACGCGAAGAATTTATTTGATTGAAATCTCTTTTAAAAAGTCGTGTAAACTGCAGTGAAACAAACCAGAGAACAATGCTCTCTTGTGTCGGTGTCAAGCTGTCATCGCTCGTTCCGTCGCAGAAAGGGCTGCGCATCGTCACAGAAAAGCTCGGCCGAGCGATCCAAATCTAATATCAGCTGGACCGGGTTGAGAGCTCAGTCAGACAGCGCTGTTTACGTGATCGGATCCCGGTCTGACAAACAGCTTTATCAGACCGGCGATGTGTACGCGAACGTGTCCGTATCGATTACTCAGGTATTACGCCACTCTGTGTGTGTTTGTTAAACACGATGGCCTGGTTTATTGTTCCCCAGCGCGCTAATGCTTTGTCCGTCAACAGAGCACGCGCGTGCGTGTGTGTGCGTGCGCGTCTTTCCGAGAGGACACACGATGCGCACGTTGCCCGACACGCGCCTGTTTCGAATCAGCCGCGTTGTAAATATCGAGAGCTGGAACTCGTTTAGGAAGGTGCTAGCACTCGGCGCGGGAACGCTAGCGTTCGCTCGCGTACGTCGTTTACGTTGTAAACTGCATCCCGTCTCGGTCGTGAATCAAGATGTCCGCCGGGTGAATTAATGCACAGTAAATGACTGCAGTTGTTCTCTCCTGTGCGTCTCAGTGTACGACGTGACGAAGCGGGACTCGTTCACGAAGCTGGAGAACTGGCTGAGCGAGCTGGAGACGTACTGCACGCGCAACGACCTCGTCAAAATGCTCATCGGGAACAAAATCGACAAGGTTTGTACACGCTACGCCACGCAACGCGACGCCTGTCTAGTACACAAAGGGTTTATGACGCACGCACTCGGGGTTGCGCTGCTCCAGGAAAAGTTCCTCTTACCACACTAAAAAGTGTTTTTATTGCTTTTATACCACAGCGACTTCGCCAGCATTTACAGAATGTGTTTATTTATTAAAGATCGACATGTCGTGCTTTTTATCCATTTTTAGCTACTTTTAAAGGTGTGAAACATCCGTTTAACAAGTTAGTTATCATCTCTTATTTCTGACGGGATCGGAATCCGATGCGGTCCGAGGCCACGCGTCTCAAGGTTCGACGTGTCGTGGGTTCCGATATACTTTTCTGCTCACCACGGATCTAAAGAGTGACCGTTGGCTTCTTGTTGTTATTTTTGATTATATTTTTCTGCCCGCTAGGACTGGGAACTCCTTCCATGGACAGATATATATGTTTAGGATCCAAGTGTGTAAGTCGTTACCGTAGAAACGTTAATATAAACCTGCAATTTGTTACTGTTAGAGCTGCTGTTATAGAAAATGAATCTGACCAATCAGAATTGAGATATCGATAGATCTGCGGTGTCTTAAGGAACTTGACGTCATTTTAGTACGCTGGCTAGGATCACCCTCGACTTTATTTTGCGTCATCGTTCGTAAGAGGCTGTCATGGTCTAGTATGCAAATCAGCCGGTCTGATTTGCATATTCATAGATTGTGGATTTCGTGATCAGGTTAATTGTTGGGAAATCATCATGTTAAGCAGTTTAATATTAATTATAGAAACGTTTCTGTTCTTTGAAGCAAGTTTAGGGTGACGTCAGGTGATTCAGTGACCGATTCTTTATCCTACGCTGCTGAGGTGTCAGAATATTCAAATAAACGTGTGGGGTTTTTTTCTTGTGTTTTTCTGCAGGACAACCGTGAGATGGACAGAAACGAGGGCCTGAAGTTTGCTCGTAAACACTCCATGCTGTTCATCGGTAAGCTCGTTTATATGTACAGCCGGTCAGGGGAAACGCTGGGACGGACTCGCGGTCGTATTCTCGGACGGATCGGTACAGCGTGTTCCGCTGAACACTGCCAGGAATATATATTTTTTCTTTTATTATTTATTTTCCATCGTGTCATTCTTTGCTTAATAAGATCAACCTTTACTTGTCTTCGGCCTGTTTTTTATCAAGCGAAAATAAGGGTACCGATAATCCACCGTGTACTAAATATACATGAGCCGGAACTAATAAAGCTGAAGTTTTACAGTAAAAATCCGGAGAGCGAAGATGTTGACATGTTTCTGCGTTGTGTAAACCACCGAACCCGGTGTGAAATCTGACCCGCCGCCGCCTGCCGGAGTCGTCGAGTTGGCCCGTGAACGTTGCCTTACGCGCTCCACTGACGTCATCGTCGTTGCATCAGAGCCTCGTGTCCTTGAACTCTCGGTTCAGGTGTTTCGAAACGCGAGACGTGAAATATCCGAAGGAAACGAGTAGGCAAAAGTGCTGTAGATGAGACCTGCACCAGAATTAAACCTTTCATATATAATATTTACTTCCTTTTCTCCTCCATCTTGACTAGGAATGTGTAGCGGTCTTCACACGATCACACAGGATCATTGCTTTCGGGTTTTCTCCAGTCGTTAGTCTGAAATTATGAGTTAGGAGTTTTAGTCAAACGCAGCACTTTATTGTAGCATATGTTAAATATTGTATTGTGGCTCCCCCTAGTGGTCAGTCAGATTACAAGCCATCAAATCAAGTGGGAAAAATGCCAAAGAATTGTCCATTTTCATTTAAACACGTGTTTCTATACTTAATACGTAATCTATAACGGGTAATTTCAACAATATTAATGGCCCAGTTATCCGTGTTGTTTAATTCCGGCGTAGATCTTACCCCCTCGTTCCTGTCGTTTCTCCTCCTCAGAGGCGAGCGCTAAGACCAGGGACGGTGTCCAGTGTGCCTTCGAGGAGCTGGTGGAGAAGATCCTGCAGACCCCGGGCCTGTGGGAGAGCAGCGTCCAGAATCACAGCGTTCAGCTGGGAGAGCAGCAGGCGCACAGCTACAGCGCATGCGGCGGATACTGCTCCCTCATCTAACTCCCACAGGGTGACAATTCCACCGGACTGAGACACGAGATGATGGAGGAAAAAAAAAAAAGAAACGAAACAAACAAACTGCGATTTCCTGCTTCTGAACGAGCGGCGAAGGTCGTTCGGGCTGAACGGGGAAGACGAAGGACGTTCACGCACCCTGTTTGTCCTTCCACTTTGATTTCTGTATGGTATTTTATCTAACTTATCATAGAGCTCCGTTGCTGTCACCGTGTCACTTATACTGAAGCAGAAGGACCGATGCTGACATCAATGTCTCGCTCTCTCTCTCTCTCTCTCTCTCTCTCTCTCTCTCTCTCTCTCTTTCTCTCTCTAGTATAATTATAACAGTTTAAAAACAGGGGCCATTAAAGTGAAGAAAGAGGGTGTGATTAATTTCTCTACTCGAAGTATAGAGACTGTCCTACACTTTCCATCAGGTTCCACCCCGTGCTTCGTCCCCAGGCCTCTTTGCTCTGTCTAATATAATATATTTCCTTTATTTTTGTAATCATTTCGAGTGTTGGCTGCTTTGACCCGGCTCCGAGCAACCATCCCGTTTGCTGTTTTTTATAATCCGTCTCCTCGCTTAGCATGAACCTGCTAGCTTCTCTTCAGAAATATTCACACTAAAATATAAGGAATGCCTTTTTTTTTTTTTTTTTTTTTGAGTTCTTATCGTTCTTCCTTTATCGTCTCCGTGTGATTTTTACATCCGTAGAACATTCTTAAAGTGCAATAACTTTTCATTTTCATTCATGGACCACTGATATGTACAATTCTAGCACGCGCGTACTGGGTTCGAAATGTTAGGCTTTTGGAAAGGTTTGGCTGGATCCCAATTTTTGTTTTGTTTTGGTGACTCCTTATTGTAGACTTGGTTAAGCCTCTAATCGTTGTGTTAAACATGACCGCCACTGTTGATATGACTACACACTAAATCGTGAGAACTGGGTTTAACATCAATAGTTCATGTCCTGAGCTTAATGCATTCTGAGACTAAAGGGTACGATTCCGGTACCCTAAACCCTTTGTACCTTTACAACGAATCTTTTACCTCCATGAAGAGCAGACAAATCCTTAAATCCTTTTAAAGGTACGCTACATCAACATTTCCAGGCTAAAGCAGTGTATTAAAGGTTCAAAATGTGAAAGAATACCACCTGGGCGACGTGTACCATGTTACACCCCCCCCCCCCTCCCTTTTTAACCCGAGAACGTATACCCGAGAGTGTATATTAAGCCTGATATTAATTTAAAGCAGTTATTAGTGCTTTCTTTTCATCTGGAAATTGACCGATTCCATTTTAAAGGGGCTATATGTTAAAGCGACGTTTAAAGCACGTCACCAAGCCGCACCCTTCTGCTTTTCCCGACAGTATCCGAGCATCTCGCAGGCAAATAAAGAGCACGTGCAGTCTTCGTTTCCTGTCGTTTCACACGTCTGCCGTATTCCCGATGAGCTGAAACTTCTGAAATCCCAAAAGAAACAAGAAGACGAGGTTCAATCGAATATGCGCCGAGCTACCGGTACTGTGAAATCTGTAAGAGATGCGCGTTTAACGTGCTCCGTCCAGGTGTGACGCGTCACGGGAAGCTTAAAACGGGATCGGCCGACTTTTAAAAGGATAATAAAAACCCGCCTAGCGTTAACCAGACGTGCGCTTGGCGCCTTCATTAACTGAATAAAGTAAACCCTACATATAATACACTGACACCTTGGAAGTTATTATTATTATTTTGGGCTGTATGGTTATCAGACCGTAATATTCCTATCATGAAAGCATCAGACAAATGAGGAATTATATGAACGTCTTTTGATCAGATTGATGGAAATTCCTGCAGTTAACGAGCGCGTGTTACGGAGCTGCTCCGATTTGCTCGGTTCTGCAGGATTCTGTAATGCGTCAGGATGGGATCGGAAGTGTGTCACTGAGAGAATCCGTACTGTTTTGTTTTGCAATAAAATTTCACTTATGATCCAACTGCGTTATCGTTTTCTGTTGTAGATTAGATGGGAATTCAGCATTATTTGACTATGTCGAGTTTATCGGCTACACTTTCCATACACAGTGCCTTGGAATTTTCTACATTTTGTATAGCGTTACAGCTCGGGCTGGGCGATACGACGATATGATCACGATATTGTGATGTCATCATGCATTTTTTTTTTTTCTGATTTGGTGTCTTTTTGTTTTTTTTTCTTCTTTACGTAATCGTTAAAATGGTTTGTTTTTCAGTTTTTGCTGCCGCTTTTTTATGCTTATTTTTTATTTATTTTTTTTACTCGAATTGGCGAAAACGCAGTCGCACAAAATTGTTTTGCACGCTCTTTCGTAGTCGTTTGTGGGTAAGTAAGACCTTTTTAG